>NW_026548783.1:0-3099 GCF_027596085.1 Anoplopoma fimbria | reverse complement strand
CTAGCTGCTAAGCTAAATGAGGCTAGCTAGAGTTAGCAGAACTGAACAACGTGTAAACTGTTGGTTTAAGCAAAAAGTCGCTGAATTAAGATGTGATATGAGTGTCCAAGTGATTTAAATGTAAAACAGGTAATTAGCCGCTATAATAAAGAATGTCACACAATTCACTAGTTTTCGCTGGAGCTGCGAAAAGTACGCTATCAACTACGCTGAGAACCGGAAGTGAGGCAACACGCTTACCGCAGTACGTCAGCACGTCCACGTCCACTCAAACACCTGCCACAAACGAAACCTGAGCAGGTTTCACTATTGGTTTGTCCTCCTTTTCATGGAGTTTTGTTTATTTTGTTACCTGGCTGCTTTTTGGAATCCTGGCTTTTGAGTGTCAAGGAAATTCCTCTGATCATGCAAAATGTTATCGTGTTAACTTCCCCTATGTTTTATCATGCTGAATCTGATCATGTAACTTTCGACGGAATGAATCCTGACATGATTGCCTAAACTAAGGTGTTTCCCACCTGGATGTCATCAGACGACGATCAAAGGGCTTATCAACCCCTAGTTTTTTTTTAACAAAGATTTGAAAGATTCTAACTAAAAGAAGCAACCACAGAGGGAAACCAAGCCAAGGTAGAAAGAGAGAACATTTCCCAACGGGGTGCACATTTCAACCAATAACACTGGTCCTGTGCACCATGCTCTTAATCACAATACTGTATGCGATTTTGTTTCCTTGTTGGTTGTCGGAGTTGGATTACAAAATTGCCACAACATAAGCTTTTTGTTTTGTTTAAGTATTTTCTTTGTTTCTCCCCTTGGCGTCCTTCATCTCGGTGCTGATCCCTGAATGTGACAGAACAAACCGATTGGACTTGGCCACATACAACAATCTTTTTGAAGCAGTTTCATGCTCTGTCATACACCCTTATGTGCTCGTATGGTGAGTGGAGGATAGCAATAGCAAGGAACCATGGCTGAGATACTCTCAACTAGACTGGATGAAGGATCTAATCTCAGCCTGCTCCCCAGTCAGCTATCCTCCAGTCTGCCGGCACCCTGCCTCACCCAATTCTGGCGGCAATGTCCACAGGAAAGAATAGTCGGGGTCCCGTTAGACCTCAGTACAGATAGCTGGGTCATATAGGAACACAAAACAAGATAGTTGGGGTCAAGTTAGATCAGAGAAAAGATAGTAGGAGTCACCTAAGACACAACACCCAAGGATTGAGAATACTATCCAGTTAGACCAGGTCATGTTCAACCAAGAAAGGAAAAGTAGTCCATCTTGACCAGGTCACATTAAACCAGGAAATGAGAAAATTGGTCCCTCAGACCAGGTGAGTCAGACCGGGAAATTAGAAAATTGAGTGGCAGCTCAGGTGAGGCAATATCCACAACACGCCCCTCTGCCCTTTCCGCCCAAGCGCCATTCTTTAATGTCTATGCACAACAGCAAAAAAACAACGGGTCCCAACTATAAAAAGATCACCTGCAGACCCTCTTTGCAGAGTCTACCATACATTATTTTAAGGATGCCAACAGCCTGGACACTGTGATGATGAATTGTAAATCTACCACTGTGCTAGTATGTTTCCTTTCCACTGTGACTTATGCTTGTGTGCCTAACTCCATAACAAGACCATATCTTTGGTCTGTTTAGTTGAGATAGTTTTCAGGCCAAGGTCGGGTGAGGTTGTCAGAATGAGTAATATTGTATGAACATGAGTGCCATCTCATTGTTGTTTGTATCTTCACTCTCAACCTCCACAAATACTTTTGCGGGACTCACCATGCCCCCACCTTTGCCCTCTGCTCATTTAAGCAGCATGTGCTTTGTATACATTTTGCTTCCTCCCTCAGACTGCATTGCACTCTGTATGATGATTGAACCTGAAAGTTGAAGTTGGTGAGCTTGCATAAGGTGACATTAAGCCAGAGTTAAGAGGGGTCAAGTTAACCACAGCAAAGGTATGGTCTCGATGGAGTGCAGGACAGAATAGTCGGGGTCACGTTAGACCTCAGCACAGATAGTTGGGTCAGATAGGAATACAGAACAAGATAGTTGGGGTTAAGTTAGATCAGAGAAAAGATAGTAGGAGTCACCTAAGACAGGATACCCAGGGATTGAGAATACGATCTAGTTAGACCAGGTCATGTTCAACCAAGAAAGGAAAAGCGGTCCATCTTGTCACAATAAACCAGGAAATAAAAAAAATAGGTCCCTCAGACCAGGTCACGTCAGACCGGGAAATGAGAAAATAGGTCCCTTTAGACCAGGTCACGTTAGATCAGGAAAATGAGAAACGGTCACGTTAGAGCGGAAGATTGAGAAACAGTCCGTTAAACCAGCAAATTGAGAACAAAGTCACATTAGACCAGATAATAGTGAGTCAAATGAATATGATTAGCATCATACAGTGATGAAAGGATCTCCACCTGAACAATAGAATGCAAGAAGTAGCTTTAGTGATAATATAAGGAACATTTTGCATAAATAATGCTGAGATAGGGCTGCACAGTGGTGTAGTGGTTAGCACTGTCGCCTCACAGCAAGAGGAGCCCGGGTTCAATTCCCGGGCTAGACAACCTTCTGTGTGGAGTTTGCATGTTCTCTCCGGGTTCTCCGGCTTCCTCCCACAGTCCAAAGATATGCAGCTAAGGTTCATTGAAGACTCTAAATTGCCCGTAGGTGTGGATGTGAGCGTGAGTGGTTGTCTGTCTATATATGTCTGCCCTGCAACAGACTGGCTACTTGTCCAGGGTGAACCCTGCCTTCGCCCATTGACAGCTGAGATCGGCTCCAGCACCCCTGCGACCCTTAACTGGATAAGCAGGTTACGGAAAATGAATGAATGAATGAATGCTGAAATAATGCTACCCCATGCTGTGAGAAAAATGAAATGACATGCCAATAATGCAAGAAACAACATGAAAATGAAACCCACACCACCAGTTATATGAATGACCGAACATTATTAAGGCTTTAATGATTTAATGTCCAATTTGTTGCATGGATGTAGATGAGATGTAGATGAGATGCCTTGGTTTGCAGCCAAAGTAGGAGTCCTTGTTCTAAAAGAATATATTGAGTAATGCAGA
>NW_026548782.1:0-1885 GCF_027596085.1 Anoplopoma fimbria | reverse complement strand
ATGGATGGATAGTAAGGATTAACTCGACATGATAGTTAAACCATGCTTTAGATAAAGGAAAATTCCCTGAGGTAAGAAATAAATGATAAGTGGAGCAAGTAATGGGTCTTAAACATAGATAGTTAATCATCGATTTAAAAGGGCAAAAGGAGAGTCTGTATGTGCCACAATTACAGAGCATGCATCTCCCCATTTGGAGTATTTAAGATGTAAGCTATATGACTAGGAGGAAAGGCCAGATCGGAAAATTTGATTGGGTTACTTGGGTTGAAGGATTCAGAAGATGTTGTTAATTCACCACATCTCAGAAAATCATTGAAAGCTAATAGAAAAACAGAATCGAGCACAGCATCAATGTAAGGGTAAAATACCCCTGCTCCCAGTCTGTCAGCATTCTGTGCAAAATAGGAAGAGTAATAGGCTGTCTGGAGTCAGGATCTAGAGGAGAAGCTGTAATAATACCTTTAAGCAGGAATTTGATGGCCAAATTAGATAACAAACTTGGTGGCAGGATCTTAATATATATGTGATTACATGGAGGTTTGAAATGGCAAAAGTCAATGCAGTAGCGAATTAAAGCACACAGGGTATTCATGAGAACAGGTTTAAGAGGCATGCCAACAGAATCACAAAACAAAGCAAAAGTACTCCAAGCAAAATCATATGTTTTCAAAGTTGAAAATCCTAAACCCTTTCTCATATACGTCTTAGCTGAGTCCATGTAATTAACCATGTTGCTCTGATTTAGGAAAGAATCAGGGTGCGACAAGGGGGAACTGCTACTGAAACTGGACTGGCCTCTGGATAGTTGCTCCAGAAAGTCTGGAATTTGAAAAAAAAGTGAATCAGCTAATGTGTTATAATGACCTGGCACCTAACAGAATTTCATGGAATCAGATGCGCTCCAATTTCACAACCTGAAGGGACTCTTTCATATCAATTGAATGGAGTGAGATTCCCAGGCGTCCAGACGTGTGTCCAGACCCATGGTTTTCTCATCTTTCAGGGGAATGCCAAGGGAGCAGAATTTTTTTTCAGGTAATGAGAGAGGAGCCTTAACTATCATGTGGGGAATCTATCAACAGAAAACCACACAGCAAAGGACTGAGGGTGTCATGGCCATGACCATGTCTCTGGTTATTCCTTGTGTCTCCTGTGCTCCCTTGTTTGTTTATCTCTGTGTGTCTGTGAGGTGGGCGTGTCACTCCTCTCACTCTCCCCAGCTCCCTGATTACTGCCAAGCATACTGCTCCAAGCTCCACACCTGCCATCAATCTACTCATCCACTCTGCAGTATATCAACCCCGATCATCCAGTCACGCGCCGCCAGATCGTTGTTTCAACCACAGTGGTAGATCGCGCTCCAGGCCTTTGTGTATTGTGCTTTTTGAGTATTCTTGCCAGTTCTGTTGATTCCCTCTAACCTTGTTCTCCCTGTATCATAGGACCATACTCACCTGCTCACCGCTCCATTCACCTCCGTGCCTGCAGCTCAGCCTCAGCCAGCATCCACTCCCTCTCTGCCCATGCCTGCCGAACTTCTCCCCTCCTTCCACCTCCATTTCCCGGATAACCATACCAATAAAACCTTGTTCACTATTCCTTCTCTCAGAGTGTGTGTCTCTGCATTTGGGTCCCTCCCGTAGATCGTGACAGAGGGTTCTTTGACTTAATTAAGAAGGATCCAGCAAAGTGCTTCAGGAACTTGGTTGAAGATAAATGGGGCTACTGCATGGGAAAGTGAAATGCACCCCGAATCAGAAATTGAGAGATGCCGTCTGTAATGTCTGCTTTGGAGAGCAATGCCCCTTGACTGGCTAGTTTTATTAATTGAATGGCATTGTCAACAGGAATTAATGAAGGGAAAATAGTTAGGGAGGTATGA
>NW_026548781.1:0-847 GCF_027596085.1 Anoplopoma fimbria | reverse complement strand
CACACCAGTGCTTATCTGTCTTTAAACAGAAGAGAAGAGGTGTCAAAATATGTGATGTACGCAAACATTTTTTAATTCCAAGAAGTAGAAATGGTATCGGACATACAAGTTCCCTCCACTGTTCTTGTTCAGTTCTGTTCCTCCTCATTTTTGGTACTGCAAGTAAAAATGTTTCAGTAAAGAGACGGTACAGCAAGGCCTGTGGCTAATTAGACAGCGAGACATAATGATTTTTGTATCAGTATGTTTATTATTTTGTTTACTTTATCAAGGTATTGAAAGCTGTCGCACTTTCATTAATGATATCAACCCACAGTGCAGGTGCAATAACCAACCATGCATTGGATACATGCATTCGTGCAGTGCTAATGATATGAACCCTAAGCAGAGAATTACATTTTCAGAAACACACTGCTACCAGGATATGAGCAAAGCAGGATCATACTTTTAGCAAAGAAGTCAAAGACAATGAGGAGTTTAAAACTGAAATAGATTTTAAAATAAAGAAGTAATAAGATACGAGTACTACAGCTCTGTGAGAGTGTGGCTCATGGGTTTCCTTGACATGGCGCCCTGTGTGAAGTCAACAGCAGCCCGAGTCCAAGACTTAAAAAAAACAGAGTACTTGCCTTACTTGTAGGTATCAATTAGGGTACTTTGACACCCCCTTGTGGTCCTCCATGGACGTTTCTAACTTAACTGCACAGTGACTGGGGTCAACACGTCACACTGAAAGAAAACAAATACTACAAAACCAAAACACTGTACAAAATAATCACATAATCCATAAAGGTGTGTTCAAGTAAATCCGTCAGTAATATCCATATCATCATTCTGGCTTTTTACA
>NW_026548780.1:0-732 GCF_027596085.1 Anoplopoma fimbria | reverse complement strand
TTTCATGAAAACACAAGGAAACTTGTTAAAATAAGTCCAGAGGCCCTTAAATGAAGAAACTCATGTAAAGTATGGTTTCCTGTCAGAAAAGACACTTTTGGGGTATTTTAAGGCTGAAACGTCTTTTGGTAGCAGAAAAGCTGTAAATGCATCTAAAAGTGATGAAAGCAGCATGTTTTCATGAAATCACAAGGAAACTTGTTATTATGAGTCCAGAGGCCTTTACTTGAAGAAACTCATGTAAAGTATGGTTTCCTGTCAGAAAAGACACTTTTGGGGTATTTTAAGGCTGAAACGTCTTTTGGCAGCAGAAAAGCTGTAAATGCATCTAAAAGTGATGAAAGTATCATGTTTTCATGAAATCACAAGGAAACTTGTTATTATGAGTCCAGAGGCCCTTACTTGAAGAAACTCATGTAAACTATGGTTTCCTGTCAGAAAAGACACTTTTGGGGTATTTTAAGGCTGAAACGTCTTTTGGCAGCAGAAAAGCTGTAAATGCATCTAAAAGTGATGAAAGTATCATGTTTTCATGAAAACACAAGGAAACTTGTTGAAATAAGTCCAGAGGCCCTTACTTGAAGAAACTCATGTAAAGTATGGTTTCCTGTCAGAAAAGACACTTTTGGGGTATTTTAAGGCTGAAACGTCTTTTGGCAGCAGAAAAGCTGTAAATGCATCTAAAAGTGATGAAAGTATCATGTTTTCATGAAAACACAAGGAAACTTGTTA
>NW_026548779.1:0-1083 GCF_027596085.1 Anoplopoma fimbria | reverse complement strand
AGTACATCAACTCACCGCTGCCTGCAGAGGATCAAACACATGTAACACGAAGAGCTTCAGCTGCGCTAGCCTTGCCGTCTGTCAGAATGGTACGCAATGAAAACAGGAAGTTACCCGATATGACCCGGATATTTATTACACAACGCCCATCAGGGATTGGCTGGGCACTTTCCTGCTTAATGTTATTTTATTAAGCAAATCTTAAACCAGGAAAAAATATTTTAAAGAGCTAAACTTCCCTGGGTTACACTTGCACCAGGTCTTTACCCTTGCAAAGCTGTCTAAATGTGTTTACTAGGATGAGGCTTACAACCATGTCCCCTTGGTAGTCTTGTGGGGGGTACTGTTGGAATATAGGGTAGTGGGGTTATTGTTATAAGCCACCCGGTCCTATTATAGAAATGAGAGCTGCGTCAGTATACTCAGAACAATGTTAGACATGTTTATAGTGGGTGTTAACCTCCACCAAGGTTGTCCCTTGTAACAGATTTATTGGATTCGGGTTTTGTTTATCAATGACGAGATCTGATATTTCTGGCCTGATCCGAAGTTGGTGATAGCTCGATCTGAAGACCACACCCACTTGCATTGCCATTTACAGCCAGAGCTCGGCTCTACATTTTGTAATAGTTCATTTTCCCTTCGGAAAAAGTATCCTTTGCAGACCCATACAAACTTAAGGGTGGGTTTTCTCTAAAAAGTTTCAAATTCAAATGGACGTGGGTTTTGAATTGGATGTTTGTTCTTCAAGGGCCAGATCTGATGATATGTCGCAATTTGTTGTTTTTTAGATGTTGAATTCTGATCGTGGCAAATGGTCTTTTCACTGACGTGAGGTCAGGTTTTTGTTAAAGTACGTAACGTCCCTGGGTGGGCTTGAACCACCAACCTTTCAGTTAACAGCCGAACGCGCTGACCAATTGCGCCACAGAGACAATTTTCGTCTGATCCGAAGTTGGCGATAGCTCGATCTGAAGACCACACCCACTTGCATTGCCATTTAGAATAAATAGAAAAAACAGAAGAAAGAATTTCCTTTCCCTTCATCATAGACAGAAGCTTAATGTGTTTTCATTAGTCTTT
>NW_026548778.1:0-418 GCF_027596085.1 Anoplopoma fimbria | reverse complement strand
TCTCTGGCCTGCCGCATCTACATCATCTACTTTGTGGTGGATCGTTCTCAGAAGCTGGAGCAGGGGAAGCCGGAGCTGACGCTGTGGGGGGAGAAGAATGAGAGAGACAGAGAGCAGACATCCTTAGTTTGAGTAGATTATCAACATGCAATACTGTTCCAAGGAATCGATGGACGCGGCGGAGAACCAACACTGATCCGCTCCAGCTCATCGTTTCATTTCCAGAGAGGCTGCTCTTCTGTCAGCCAAACCATCACATGATCAGAACAGGTGGTGGTGGTGGTGATGATGATTTTTTTCTTTTTTCTTCTTCTTCTTCTTCTTCTTCTTCTTCTTCTTCTTCTTCTTCTTCTTCTTCTCTCACTTTCACCTTCAGGGCTTGTTAAGATCAGTCTTCAGTTTCATGGAAATAAAGTCG
>NW_026548777.1:0-702 GCF_027596085.1 Anoplopoma fimbria | reverse complement strand
AACCACCAACCTTGTGTTTGTGAAGAGCGCTCTACCTCGTGAGCCACAGCCGGATGGATCTATCGGATGGATTGTCATGACATTGTACACACATCAATGTTCCAAGATGATGTAACTTAATATCATCAGGGACCTATTTCCGGTCACCGGGATTCTACCGGGACGGCTCCTCTAGCTCCCGGACGGCTCAACCTCCTCTAGCTATGCTATCCTTCCGTTTTCAGCCCCGCGGTCGCAGTCATTTTCACGCGGATTCAGCAGCATGGAGAGACAGGCTGATGGCACCACTGTTTAGCCACTTCATGCTCTCTTTTACGGACGTTTTCAGCTGGCGGTCGCGGTCATTTTTAGGCGGATGGAGCAGCATGGTTGTGTCGGTTCATTTTACGCCGTTTTAGTGTGCTAAAAGACCCGCTGTCACTCCCAGAGTTTACCCTGACTTGGAGCACTCTGCTGCGGGTGTTTTGACGCTGTGATGCCGGTCATTTTACGCCGTTTCACTGCCTTAAAAGACAGATTCAGCCGGATTTCAGCACTAAAATCCTCCGGAAAGCGCCTGCTATTTTTCCTCCCTGGGCTGCTGGAGGTCATTTTACGCCGTTTTAGTGTGCTAAAAGACCGGCTGGAGGTTGAGCCGGCCCGGTCCACGGTACCGGTACCGTGAAAAACACCGGTAATCCGGCACACTGGTATACAGGAGGA
>NW_026548776.1:0-1207 GCF_027596085.1 Anoplopoma fimbria | reverse complement strand
GGGGAGCAACTGGGGGTTAGGTGTCTCGCTCAAAGACACCTCTGCATGTTGACTGAAGAGGGATTCGAACCACCAACCTCATGGTTACGGGATGAGCGCTCTGCCTGGCGTGCCACAGCAACCCTTTTGAATAAATTCATAAAAAGGTCATAGTACAGTATGTCGAAAAAAGTCAAAAAAAGGTCATAGTATAGTATGTCGAAAAAAGTCATAGTATAGTATGTTGAAGAAAGCCTAAGTATAGTATGTTGAAAAAAAGTCATAAAAAGGTCATAGTATACCATGTCGAAAAAAGTCACAAAAAGGTAATGTTATAGTAAGTCGAAAAAAGTCATAAAAAGGTCATAGTATAGTATGTTGAATAAAGTCATAAAAAAGTCACAGTATACCATGTCGAAAAAGTCATAGTATAGTATGTCGAAAAAAGTCAAAAAAAGGTCATAGTATAGTATGTTGAAAAAAGTCATAGTATAGTATGTTGAAGAAAGCCTAAGTATAGTATGTTGAAAAAAGTCATAAAAAGGTCATAGTATACCATGTTGAAAAAGTCACAAAAAGGTAATGTTATAGTAAGTCGAAAAAAGTCATAAAAAGGTCATAGTATAGTATGTTGAATAAAGTCATAAAAAAGTCACAGTATACCATGTCGAAAAAAGTCATAGTATAGTATGTTGTAAAAGGTAATATAAAAGTTATAGTATAGTATGTTGAAAAAAGTCATAGAAAAGTCATAGTATAGTATGTTGAAAAAAGTCATAGTACATTATGTTGAAAAAAGTCATGAAAAAGTCATAGTATAGTATGTCGAAAAAGTCATAAAAAAGTCAGAGTATAGTATGTTGAAAAAAGTCATAGTATAGTATGTTGAAGAAAAGTCATAAAAAGGTCATAGTATAGTATGTTGAAGAAAGCCTAAGTACAGTATGTTGAAAAAAGTCATGAAAATGTCATAGTATATTATATTGAAAAAAGTCATAGTATAGTATGTTGAAGAAAGCCTAAGTATAGTATGTTGAAAAAAGTCATGAAAAGGTCATAGTATAGTATGTCGAAAAAGTCATAAAAAGGTCATAGGATAGTATGTCGAAAAAGTTAAAAAAAAGTTCATAGTATAGTATCTCGAAAAAAGTCATAAAAATGTCATAGTATACTATGTCGAAAAAAGTCATAGTATAGTATGTTGAAAAAAGTCATATAAAAGTCATAG
>NW_026548775.1:0-666 GCF_027596085.1 Anoplopoma fimbria | reverse complement strand
TGTTCCTGTTTTGTTCTCCCTTTCCCTTATCCCTTTCCAGTCAATAAATATTATTATTCACCTTAGAAAACGTGTTTGCTTTGGATCCTTTCTACTACCGGGACCTGTGCTTTGGCACCTGCTGTACGGGCTGAGGTCACGCCAGCCCTATTCAGTGTATGCTGTGTACATTTATAGTTTAGTTAGATACATTTCTATGTGACATGGGGGCTCGTGCCTTTGGACGGTAGGTTGTAAATTCGTTTTCTATTTGTATTATTGTATTATGTTTTTTATTAATTGTGTCATGTTCTCTTTGGTCGCCGCATAGGTAAAGGGTGGATTGCCTGGTTGATTAGGGGAGGGGGGCGACGCGCTGTGTACCCCGGTGGAGCGAGCAATGAAGCCGGTAAGCAGCTGAAGATGGAAGTGGCCCTCATCCCACTAGGGGAGTAGTTAGTGCTCTTTGGGAAGATCAGGATAACCAGGTGATCATAGTTAGTTGGTTAGGGACTAACTGTTTATTTATTTTGTTAGTTGTAGATGCGGTTGATTAGTTGTGGCTATGTCTAATTTTGATTTAGACGCGTTTGTGGCGGAGCCCACGTTAGAAAATTTTGAAAGCTGCAGAAAAGCAGACTTACGCCTGATCGCCGGACATTATGACCTCTCTATTCCCAGTGCATT
>NW_026548774.1:0-3782 GCF_027596085.1 Anoplopoma fimbria | reverse complement strand
TCTTCAGCTCTCTTCTTAGGATGTTGTGGAATAGAAGGGCTTTCTTGATTTTTGGATTCCTAATTTTGCTTCCTGATAGCATCTTCTTTGTTTCTGTTCCTGGGGAGTCAAGTGGTGTTTTAATTGTAGCCTTTCTTCCTCGACATATTCTTTTTCTCAGTTTGTTTCGTTGCTTTGTTACCTTCTTAAGCTTCTCTTTCAAAGTTTTTATTTCTCTTGAATGCCTTTTTCTCGTTTTACTTCTCTCCCTTTCCTGTCTGAGAGACTGTCTGCTGTGTCTGGCATTGTATTCTTGAATATTATGATCTTGCGGACTATCTGGAGGGGTGTGAGCCTCCAGCACTGCATCTTCATTGGATCTTTTCTGTCTGGACCTTTTCTGTGCCTCTCTCCAATACTTTCTCCAATTCCTCTTTGCCCTGTCTCCCATGTCGTCTATTTGTATTACTTTTTTGTCTGTAACTCTCTTCTTCCACCTTTGTCTTTCCTTCTCTTGCATAGCATGTTTGCTCTCTTGGTCACTGTTCAATTTTTCCCTTCTCTTTCGTTGGTACTCTCTATTTCTTCTCCTTTGCTCCTCAACTGACAATTTCTGTCTAGCCATGCTTTCCTACAATACAAATTTAAATAATAACAATTTTACTTAAATAAGACTATAGAATCAGATTTCTATTTACTTGACATGATTGATTGATGGATGGATGGATGTAAAATCCTCAAGGTGCGGGATGTAGTTTTCATAACCAGATATTATGAAAATCTACACACTGGCTTCTCATCTCTCTCTCTCTATCTCTGTCTCTACATATATATGTAGAGACAGAGATATATGTGCTGGGAAAGTTACACGTTATACAATAATAAGTAGACCACTGCCTGCCCATTCTCTACAAGTCAGATGCGTATGGTTAAATAATGTAATGCATGCTATGCTATGTATGTACATTTATGTGTAAATAAAACCCTGAAATAACATTTTAACCCTTTACTATATTCAAAAATGATATTATATTAGCACATTAAGAGGTTTTGGGGGATTTGTCAACTCTGTCAGCTTATAGGTCAACTCCGTCAGACATAAAACCTGACGGATTTGACGTCTGACGGAGTTGACGTAAGGGCATGTATTTTCCCGCCAAAACGTGTATTGTACACGGCAGCTAGCTAGTTTTCCTCAGTTGCAAGTGTCCCAATAACCACACTAAAATGCTTAAATTCAATCCTCTATGGTTTAAAAAAAGTATCTTAACAGAAAGATGGTATTGACATGGTCCAGCTGTGACCAAAGGAATATTGACATTGATTGTCTAAAATATCAAAAAATGTAAAACGTACCAGAGCATGTGTGGTAGTGTTGCATTCACCACAGGCAGGGAGATGAAAAGGGGTCCTCAGGGATATAGCTGACCATGCTATTTCCTGATTTATTGTGGCTTATGAGAAAATCTGACGGAGTTGACAGAAACTGAGGACACAACTTTGATAGGCAGATTTTTATGGAAAATATTGTTTGACGTTCACTTCATGCATTTTTTTTATATTTATACCCCTTCTTTTTTATTTGATATATATGTTTTCACAATTGTAGAGCTTTTTTTAAAAGTTTTTTGGGATGGTCAACATTTTGACCTCTTGCTGAGGACAAGTGCAATAACATTGACCTTCTAACCACAGACCATACATTTAAACAAATTTTCCCCAAAAAGATAAAAAAATATATTCTAAAAATCACATAGGTATATACAATTCCTTTAGATTTAAATTTGTAAGTATGTCAATCATGAATTTCTTCATTTTTGATATAAAGTAGACTTTTCTATGTAGGACATGTTTTGTCCCGACTCTCAAGAATCAGAGAGTTAATAAATGAGCAGCTGTTAAAAAGGCCTGGAATAACGCTAGTCTGGTGTCAGTGGGTTTTCTGGAGATATAAACAAATAATTTAAAATATAAACAGGTCAGCTTGTTTTAAGGACACAGTGAAATCAAAAATACACATGTAATAAAAATTCTGATCCTGTGATAACCATTAATTAGCTCTTGTTTTCTGTCAAATATTATCTTAAAAATACAATTATGTGTGGTTTAACGTGATTTCTGGCAATGAGTTAACTATCATATAAAACTGTACTTGATCATCATAACAGCTGGTAGAGCAGTCTAAAAGGATCAGAGGTGTGTTTGCATGTCAGGTGGCAAAAACAACAAAACAATATTATTATTATTATTCATTTCTCCCTCATCCTCCCTCCTTCCGTATTGTCAGACTTCCCTGAATAAATATTCATTCATATACAGAGGACCACTGTTTTTAACAACCTTCTTCCATCACTACTTCCAAAACACTTCATGCATTTCATTGTAATGCTGAAGAAGGTTGTTAAAAACAGTGGTCCTCTGTATATGAATGAATATTTATTCATTAACATACACTTCTATGATAGAAGTGTATGTTAATGAGTTGAGATTAGGGCTGTAATCAACCAAAGAAATTCTTGGTCGACTGAAACCCTGAAATTTCGACTAAAAATCGACTAATGGGGGGGGGGCATCACGTGCATCTGCGCAATATAATAGCACATGATTACCGAAAATATATACTGATATCAGCACAAGAAGGCAATTAAACAACAATTCAGGGAAAATTATCTTTATTAAACATCCCAGATCATGTACCAAAAATAAAGCAAAGGCTCAAAACAATAGCCTACAAACAGTGGGCACGGCGCAATAGGCAAAAAAAACCCAAAAAACAAATCCAATAAATAGAAATAAATGTGCACAATAATAAAAGGGAACCATAAAAGTTCGTTATTTAGCAATAAACTGAAACGAAATAAAGTGCATAACAATAACAAGGAAGGCTCACTCAGAACAAATACAAAAATAAAATAATAAAATGCCTCATATCCTGAGCAATAAAATTGACAATTCCTTCTGTGATATCATGTTTGTGTTTGGATGATAGAGGAGGCTTAACATCCAGCGTGGTCTGGGTGTATCGGAGGATCCTGCCGTTGTTGCGGGCGGGTGCGCCTGCAGTTATAAAACGAATAAACGATTATTAGACTAAAATATTGAAATATGTTTAATATGATATTAATAGGCTATAATATTGAAATATTACCGTTTTTAGATGATACGCCATGTTTGTAGTCGAGCTGTGATATGCAAACTGTTGTTTGCAAATTTTACATTCGACTTTTTTCCCGCCATCTATTTTGGAAAAATTCTGCCACACTGCCGATGTCTTTGACATGGATGGTAGAGGAGGAGGACTCAAATGAAACTTAAATGAAACGCTCAAAATAAAAATAAATATTCAGCAATTAAACCACCAGACGTTGAATAACATGGACCTTCTTCAATCTACCTGTCTCTAGTGGGTTGGGCTAATCCAAAATAGTGAAAACAAGGGGGGTGTTCTCTGAAGACAGGCTGTTTTCTGTGAAACAGGGCTCTGAAAACACCCCCATTAGCACTTGGTACTTTCCTCCTGATGACGACTTTATGAAATTAACACGGCAAAAAATCGACCAATCAGAATTTTGGTCGACCCAGAACGTATCGACCAATAAGTCGACTAGGACTTTACAGCCCTACTTCTATGTTTAGACTACATTGCTATCATTTTGTGTTTAACTGATTAGTCCTGAGACACTTTGATGAATTATGCAAGCTTTATTTCTATCTTTTGAAAGTGCAAATATAGATAACTCAAGGAGGAGGTACCCTCTGCTGCACAACATTCAAACTTTTTGTTGAATTCATACTGTCGTCTT
>NW_026548773.1:0-681 GCF_027596085.1 Anoplopoma fimbria | reverse complement strand
GTGACCGGGAAATAGGTTCAGCGATCACCGCGCATTGCATGCCGGGTAGATTTTATTTATTTATTTATTTTTTAATTTTTAATTTTTATTTTTTTTTAATTTTTTTTTTTATTTTTTTTAATTTTTAATAACTTTATTGAGACATTTGTTCGCATATATATATATATATATATATTTATATATATATATATATATATATATATGTATATATTTATATTGTTTTCAAGTTCTTATTTTTAAAAGATCTTAAGTTGATGCTGCGAAGGCTGAAACATCATCTATTATCTTTATTTAATGTTTATTCTATTTATTTAATGTTTCATTATCTTTATTAAATGTTATATTCTCTTTATTTAGTGTTTGTTCTTTATTTAATGTTTTATTATCTTCATTTAATGTTTTATTCTCTTTGTTTAATGTTTTAATATCTTTATTTAATGTTTTATTCTATTTATTTAATGTTTCATTCTCTTTATTTAATGTTTTAATATCTTTATTTAATGTTTTAATATCTTATTTAATGTTTTATTATCTTTGTTTATAATGTTTCGCGTTGTCACAGTCGCGGTGCAGTGGCGTCACGTCATGATGTTTTCACGGATGTTGATCTGGACGGCTCATCCTCCTGTATACCGGTGTGCCGGATTACGGTGTTTTTCACGGTACGGTACCGGTGGACCG
>NW_026548772.1:0-1134 GCF_027596085.1 Anoplopoma fimbria | reverse complement strand
ACGTCCGTAAAGAGTGCATGAAGTGGGTAAACAGTGGTGCCATCAGCCTGTCTCTCCATGCTGCTCCATCCGCGAGAAAATGACCGCGACCGCCGGCTGAAAACGTCCGTAAAAGAGTGCATGAAGTGGGGAAACAGTGGTGCCATCAGCCTGTCTCTCCATGCTGCTCCATCCGCGAGAAAATGACCGCGACCGAGAAAACGTCCGTAAAAGAGAGCATGGAGTGGGAAACAGTGGTGCCATCAGCCTGTCTCTCCATGCTGCTCCATCCGCGAGAAAATGACCGCGACCGCCGGCTGAAAACGTCCGTAAAAGAGAGAGCATGGAGTGGGAAACAGTGGTGCCATCAGCCTGTCTCTCCATGCTGCTCCATCCGCGAGAAAATGACCGCGACCGCCGGCTGAAAACGTCCGTAAAAGAGAGCATGGAGTGGGTAAACAGTGGTGCCATCAGCCTGTCTCTCCATGCTGCTCCATCCGCGAGAAAATGACCGCGACCGCCGGCTGAAAACGTCCGTAAAAGAGTGCATGGAGTGGGGAAACAGTGGTGCCATCAGCCTGTCTCTCCATGCTGCTCCATCCGCGAGAAAATGACCGCGACCGCCGGCTGAAAACGTCCGTAAAAGAGTGCATGAAGTGGGGAAACAGTGGTGCCATCAGCCTGTCTCTCCATGCTGCTCCATCCGCGAGAAAATGACGCGACCGCCGGCTGAAAACGTCCGTAAAAGAGAGCATGAGTGGGGAAACAGTGGTGCCATCAGCCTGTCTCTCCATGCTGCTCCATCCGCGAGAAAATGACCGCGACCGCCGGCTGAAAACGTCCGTAAAAGAGTGCATGAAGTGGGGAAACAGTGGTGCCATCAGCCTGTCTCTCCATGCTGCTCCATCCGCGAGAAAATGACCGCGACCGCCGGCTGAAAACGTCCGTAAAAGAGTGCATGGAGTGGGGAAACAGTGGTGCCATCAGCCTGTCTCTCCATGCTGCTCCATCCGCGAGAAAATGACCGCGACCGCCGGCTGAAAACGTCCGTAAAAGAGAGAGCATGGAGTGGGTAAACAGTGGTGCCATCAGCCTGTCTCTCCATGCTGCTCCATCCGCGAGAAAATGACCGCGACCGCCGGCTGAAAGCGTCCG
>NW_026548771.1:0-2388 GCF_027596085.1 Anoplopoma fimbria | reverse complement strand
GCCTGCCTCTCCATGCTGCTCCATCCGCGAGAAAATGACCGCGACCGCCGGCTGAAAACGTCCGTAAAAGAGTGCATGGAGTGGGAAACAGTGGTGCCATCAGCCTGTCTCTCCATGCTGCTCCATCCGCGAGAAAATGACCGCGACCGCCGGCCTAAAACGTCCGTAAAAGAGTGCATGAAGTGTGGAAACAGTGGTGCCATCAGCCTGTCTCTCCCATGCTGCTCCATCCGCGAGAAAATGGCCGCGACCAGCGGCTGAAAACGTCCCGTAAAAGTGAGCATGAAGTGGAAACAGTGAATGCCATCAGCCTGTCTCTCCATGCTGCTCCATCCGCGAAAAATGACCGCGACCACCGGCTGAAAACGTCCGTAAAAAGAGAGCATGGAGTGGGGAAACAGTGGTGCCCATCAGCTACCTCTCCATGCTGCTCCATCAGCGAGAAATGACCGCGACCGCCCATTGAAAACGTCCGTAAAGAGAGCATGGAGTGTGTAAACAGTGGTGCCATCAGCCTGCCTC
Source organism: Anoplopoma fimbria (assembly GCF_027596085.1). Classification (NCBI taxonomy): domain Eukaryota; kingdom Metazoa; phylum Chordata; class Actinopteri; order Perciformes; family Anoplopomatidae; genus Anoplopoma; species Anoplopoma fimbria. Next base: position 1,866 of record NW_026548771.1, on the reverse strand, counting down.
TCCATGCTGCTCCATCCGCGAGAAAATGACCGCGACCGCGAGCTGAAAACGTCCGTAAAAGAGAGAGCATGGAGTGTGTAAACAGTGGTGCCATCAGCCTGCCTCTCCATGCTGCTCCATCCGCGAGAAAATGACCGCGACCGCCGGCTGAAAACGTCCGTAAAGAGTGCATGAAGTGGGGAAACAGTGGTGCCATCAGCCTGTCTCTCCATGCTGCTCCATCCGCGAGAAAATGACCGCGACCGCCGGCTGAAAACGTCCGTAAAGAGAGTGCATGAAGTGGGGAAACAGTGGTGCCAGTCAGCCTGTCTCTCCATGCTGCTCCATCCGCGAGAAAATGACGCGACCGCCCGGCTGAAAACGTCTGTAAAGAGAGGCATGGTGGGGAAACAGTGGTGCCATCAGCCTGTCTCTCCCATGCTGCTCCATCCGCGAGAAAATACCGCGACCGCCGGCTGAAAACGTCCGTAAAAGAGAGTGCATGGTGGAAACAGTGGTGCCATCAGCCTGCCTCTCCATGCTGCTCCATCCGGCGGAAAATGACCGCGACCGCCGGCTGAAAACGTCGTAAAAGAGAGCATGGGTGGGGGAAACAGTGGTGCAGTCAGCCTGTCTCTCCATGCTGCTCCATCCGCGAGAAAATGACCGCGACCGCCGGCTGAAAACGTCCGTAAAAGAAGAGCATGGAGTGGAAACAGTGGTGCGGTCAGCCTGTCTCTCCATGCTGCTCCATCCGCGAGAAAGCCATTACCGCGACCGCCGGCCTGAAAACGTCCGTAAAGAGAGCATGGTGAAACAGTGGTGCCATCAGCCTGTCTCTGTGCTGCTGCTCCATCCGCGAGAAAATGACCGCGACGGCTCGGCTGAAAACGTCCGTAAAAGAGTGCATGGAGTGGGGAAACAGTGGTGCCATCAGCCTGTCTCTCCATGCTGCTCCATCCGCGAGAAAATGACCGCGACCGCCGGCTGAAAACGTCCGTAAAGAGAGTGCATGGAGTGGGGAAACAGTGGTGCCATCAGCCTGTCTCTCCATGCTGCTCCATCCGCGAGAAAATGACCGCGACCGCCGGCTGAAAACGTCCGTAAAGAGAGTGCATGAAGTGGGTAAACAGTGGTGCCATCAGCCTGTCTCTCCATGCTGCTCCATCCGCGAGAAAATGACCGCGACCGCCGGCTGAAAACGTCCGTAAAAGAGAGCATGGAGTGGGGAAACAGTGGTGCCATCAGCCTGTCTCTCCATGCTGCTCCATCCGCGAGAAAATGACCGCGACCGCCGGCTGAAAACGTCCGTAAAAGAGTGCATGAAGTGGGGAAACAGTGGTGCCATCAGCCTGTCTCTCCATGCTGCTCCATCCGCGAGAAAATGACCGCGACCGCCGGCTGAAAACGTCCGTAAAGAGAGCATGGAGTGGGGAAACAGTGGTGCCATCAGCCTGTCTCTCCATGCTGCTCCATCCGCGAGAAAATGACCGCGACCGCCGGCTGAAAACGTCCGTAAAAGAGTGCATGAAGTGGGTAAACAGTGGTGCCATCAGCCTGTCTCTCCATGCTGCTCCATCCGCGAGAAAATGACCGCGACCGCCGGCTGAAAACGTCCGTAAAGAGAGTGCATGAAGTGGGGAAACAGTGGTGCCATCAGCCTGTCTCTCCATGCTGCTCCATCCGCGAGAAAATGACCGCGACCGCCGGCTGAAAACGTCCGTAAAAGAGAGCATGGAGTGGGGAAACAGTGGTGCCATCAGCCTGTCTCTCCATGCTGCTCCATCCGCGAGAAAATGACCGCGACCGCCGGCTGAAAACGTCCGTAAAAGAGAGCATGGAGTGGGGAAACAGTGGTGCCATCAGCCTGTCTCTCCATGCTGCTCC
>NW_026548770.1:0-494 GCF_027596085.1 Anoplopoma fimbria | reverse complement strand
GAGTACAAGGCAGCTCTGCTGTCTGCGTTGATAAGACAGCAAATACTCAGCTTGCCTACGTCCCAGGTGCTTCCGGAGGATGACGTCCCACTCTTCGGAGGAGCCGGTGACGGGGGTGAGGCTGGGAGCGACGCTGACAGTAAACATGGCAACGTAGGTCTCGACCCGAGGGGTGGAGCCATTTCCAGGACTGGTGGCACTGTCAAGCTTGGGGGTCCTGTGGTAGAGGACCCTGATAGTGATTGGTCGGTGGGTTCTGGAAGCGGTTCTGCTCCTCCGTCTAGTCCGACGTTACAGGCGCGCTTTAAGCTGCGTTTAGCCCGTCTTCGCCTAGAGGAGGCGGCGGCTATCCGTAGAGAGGCGAAGGAGGAACGAGAGAGAGACAGGTCATTCCAGTTGTCGATGAAAAATCTAGAGGTAGAGTCAGCCTTTAGACTGCGCCAGCTGGAATTGCAGGGTAGTCACGCGTTGGGTAACGTTTCATTGTCTTCCGA
>NW_026548769.1:0-4419 GCF_027596085.1 Anoplopoma fimbria | reverse complement strand
AGCTTTGCCTTTCGGCTCAGCTCCTTCTTCACCAAAACGGTCCGGTACAACGCCCGCATCACTGCTGACGCTGCACCGAACCGCCTGTCCATCTCCCGCTCCATTTTACCCTCACTCGAACTGCCCCAGTGCGTGCTGAAGATCACGTTCTGAAGAAGCCAACAGAACCACATCATCTGCAAAAAGCAGGGATGCGATTCTGAGGTCCCCAAACCGGAAACTCTCCTCCCCCGGCTGCGCCTTGAAATCCTGTCCATGAAAATCACAAACAGGATTGGTGACAATGGGCAGCCCTGGCGGAGGCCAACACGCACTGGGAACAAGCTCGACTTTGTGCCGAGTATCCGGACACAGCTCTCACTTTGGTCATACAAGGACCGAATGGCTCGTAGTAACGAACCAGGTACCCCATATTCCCGCAGTACCCCCCACAGGACTCCCCGAGGGACACGGTCGAAGGCCTTCTCCAAGTCCACAAAACACATGTAGACTGGATGAGCAAACTCCCATGCACCCTCCAACAGACCTGCAAGGGTAAAGAGTTGGTCCGCTGTTCCACGTCCAGGACGGAATCCGCATTGCTCCTCCTGAATCTGAGGTTCGACAATCGGACGGAGCCTCCTTTCCAGCACCCTGGAGTAAACTTTCCCGGGGAGGCTGAGCAGTGTGATACCCCTATAATTGGAGCACACTCTCCGGTCCCCCTTTTTGAAAATGGGAACCACCACCCCGGTCTGCCACTCCACAGGCACTGTACCCGACTTCCACGCGACAGTGAAGAGACGTGTCAACCAAGACATTCCAACAATGTCCAGAGCCTTTAGCATCTCCGGTCGAATCTCATCCACTCCTGGCGCTTTGCCGCTGAAGAGCTTTTTAACTACCTCAACGACCTCCGCCAGGCATATGGACGAGACTTCCCCTGAGTCTTCAGACTCTGCCTCTTCCACAGAGGACGTGTTGGTCGGGTTCAGGAGTTCCTCAAAGTGTTCTTTCCACCACTCGACAATATCCCCAGTCCGGGTCTGCAGTTCTCCCCCCCTGCTGAGAACAGCCTGAGAAAAGCCCTGTTTCCCCTTTCTGAGTCGTCTCACGGTTTGCCAGAACTTCCTTGAGGCCATTCGAAAGTCCTTCTCCATGGCCTCGCCGAACTCCTCCCACACCCGGGTTTTTGCCTCAGCAACTGCTGCAGCTGCAGCCCTTCTGGCCAACCGGTACCTGCCTGCTGATTCAGGAGACCCTCGGCCAACCAAGCCCGAAAGGCCTCCTTCTTCAGCTTGACGGCCTCCTTCACCGCTGGTGTCCACCAGCGGGTTCTTGGATTGCCGCCACGACAGGCACCGATCGCCTTCCGACCACAACTCCTAGCAGCAGCTTCCACAATGGAGGATTTGAACATGGCCCACTCGGATTCCATGTCCCCAGCCTCCCCGGGATGCACGAGAAATTGTTCCGGAGGTGGGAGTTGAAGACCTTGCGGACAGGATCCTCAGCCAGACGTTCCCAGTTCACCCTCACTACACGTTTGGGTTTACCGGGTCTGTCCGGCAGCCTCCCCCGCCACCTGATCCAACTCACCACCAGGTGGTGATCAGTTGACAGCTCTGCTCCTCTCTTCACCCGAGTGTCCAAGACATACGGCCGCAGGTCTGATGACACAACTACAAAGTCGATCATAGACCTTTGGCCTAGGGTGTTCTGGTACCAAGTACACTTATGAACCTCCCTATGCTCAAACATGGTGTTTGTTATGGACAGTCCATGACTAGCACAGAAGTCCAACAACAAAGCACCACTCGGGTTCAGATCGGGCAGGCCGTTCCTCCCAATCACACCCCTCCAGGTTTCTCCATCGTTACCCACGTGAGCGTTGAAGTCTCCCAGAAGAACTATGGAGTCCCCAGTCGGCGCCCTTTCCAGAACACCACCCAAGGACTCCAAGAAGGCCGCGTACTCCGAACTGCCGTTTGGTGCATAGGCACAAACAACAGTCAGAGACTTTCCTCCTGCGATTCCCAGTCGCAGAGAGGCGACCCTCTCGTTCTCCGGGAAGAACTCCAGAACAGCGGCGCTCAGCCGGGGCTTGTGAGTATCCCCACACCCGCCCGGCGCCTCTCACCCTGGGCAACTCTGGAAAAGGAAAAAGTCCAGCCCCTCTCCAGGAGTTTGGTTCCAGAACCGGTTCTATGCGTGGAGGTGAGCCCAACTATATCTAGCTGGTAGCGTTCCACCTCCCGCACCAGCTCCGGTTCCTTCCCCGCCAGAGAGGTGACATTCCACGTCCCTAGAGCTAGTCTGTGATGCCGGGGTCAGCACGCCCAGGTTTCCGCCCCAGCCTGCCGCCCAGCTCACATTGCACCCTACCCCAATGCCTATCCCTGCGGGTGGTGGGCCCACAGGGTGGCGGCACGATGTAGCTTTTTCGGGCTGGGCCCGGCCGGGCCCCATGCGCCAAGGCCCGGCCACCAGACGCTCGCGGCGAGCTCCCCTACCAGGTCTGGCTCCAGGAGGGTGCCCCGGTTTCCCTATTCCGGGCGAGGTGCCACAACCTTGTATCGTCCGATTCATTGAGGTTTGGTGAATCGCTCTTAGTCTGACCCCTCCCCCGAGACCACTTTGCCTTGGGAGACCCTACCAGGAGCTATTGCCCCCGACAACACAGCTCTCAGGATCACTGGGGCACACAAACCCCTCCACCACGATAAGGTGGCGATTCATTGGAGGAGAGGCTTGGTACAGTTAAGAGCAAATTATGAAAGCAAGAACAATATACTTAGTCTATCCTAGCAGAATCAAGTAGTTCAGTATCCCTCCAGAAGTCAAATACACTGGAGTAAAGGTTTGTTTGGTCCGAGTTTATATATCCTTGAGATGTGTAAGCCACTCCCACTAGCACTTAAGAGGACAATTGACCTATTGAAACTAAACCACACCTCTCAAAGCAGTTCCTGATTACAGCAACAGAATCAGCAACAGACACTAAAACTTAAGCAGGCTTGGTACAGTTAAGAGCAAATTATGAAAGCAAGAACAATATACTTAGTCTATCCTAGCAGAATCAAGTAGTTCAGTATCCCTCCAGAAGTCAAATACACTGGAGTAAAGGTTTGTTTGGTCCGAGTTTATATATCCTTGAGATGTGTAAGCCACTCCCACTAGCACTTAAGAGGACAATTGACCTATTGAAACTAAACCACACCTCTCAAAGCAGTTCCTGATTACAGCAACAGAATCAGCAACAGACACTAAAACTTAAGCAGGCTTGGTACAGTTAAGAGCAAATTATGAAAGCAAGAACAATATACTTAGTCTATCCTAGCAGAATCAAGTAGTTCAGTATCCCCTCAGAAGTCAAACACACTGGAGTAAAGGTTTGTTTGGTCCGAGTTTATATATCCTTGAGATGTGTAAGCCACTCCCACTAGCACTTAAGAGGACAATTGACCTATTGAAACTAAACCACACCTCTCAAAGCAGTTCCTGATTACAGCAACAGAATCACACCTCTCAAAGCAGTTCCTGATTACAGCAACAGAATCAGCAACAGACACTAAAACTTAAGCAGGCTTGGTACAGTTAAGAGCAAATTATGAAAGCAAGAACAATATACTTAGTCTATCCTAGCAGAATCAAGTAGTTCAGTATCCCTCCAGAAGTCAAATACACTGGAGTAAAGGTTTGTTTGGTCCGAGTTTATATATCCTTGAGATGTGTAAGCCACTCCCACTAGCACTTAAGAGGACAATTGACCTATTGAAACTAAACCACACCTCTCAAAGCAGTTCCTGATTACAGCAACAACAGAGACAACAGAATCAGCAACAAACACTAAAACTTAAGCAGGCTTGGTACAGTTAAGAGCAAATTATGAAAGCAAGAACAATATACTTAGTCTATCCTAGCAGAATCAAGTAGTTCAGTATCCCTCCATAAGTCAAATACACTGGAGTAAAGGTTTGCTTGGTCCGAGTTTATATATCCTTGAGATGTGTACTCCCCCTAGCACTTAAGAGGACAATTGACCCATTGAAACTAAACCACACCTCTCAAAGCAGTTCCTGATTACAGCAACAGAATCAAACAGACACTAAAACCTAAGCAGGCTTGGTACAGTTAAGAGCAAATTATGAAAGCAAGAACAATATACTTAGTCTATCCTAGCAGAATCAAGTAGTTCAGTATCCCTCCAGAAGTCAAATACACTGGAGGAAAGGTTTGTTTGGTCCGAGTTTATATATCCTTGAGATGTGTAAGCCACTCCCACTAGCACTTAAGAGGACAATTGACCTATTGAAACTAAACCACACCTCTCAAAGCAGTTCCTGATTACAGCAACAACAGAGACAACAGAATCAGCAACAAACACTAAAACTTAAGCAGGCTTGGTACAGTTAAGAGCAAATTATGAAAGCAAGAACA
>NW_026548768.1:0-632 GCF_027596085.1 Anoplopoma fimbria | reverse complement strand
CATTTCTATACCGGCAAGTCATGATCTAGCTATTTCCTTCCCACCCTGTCGGTGTCCACTGAAAAAGCAGCAGCGCCCTCTGCTTTTTGTAAAGAGGAGTGAAAAAAGCTTACAGCACCTGGTATTCCCAGGCGGTCTCCCATCCAAGTACTGACCAGGCCCGACCCTGCTTAGCTTCCGAGATCAGACGAGATCGGGCGTGTTCAGGGTGGTATGGCCGTAAGCAAATATTGTGCCTACCAAAGGGCCTTTTAAAGATACTATATCACCACGCTTTGCTCTTTCGTCTATACAGGGAGCGCCTGCAGGATCGGGCGTGTTTTTTTTTTTTTTTATCTTTTATTATCAAAAATACTCAATTTACATGTTTAGACTTTTTCTTTTCTTACATTATGTACAAAAATTGGTTATAGCAGCAGAAAAACAGATTTCTCAAATCAATACATGGTTACATGAGATGTCAATGAATGAATACATAAATAAACGCATAATAAACTCAAAAGAAAACCACATACATGACAGTATTTTACAAGCAGGACTATTATGGAGCAAAACACAGGCCACAAAATCCTGATTACCCGAAAAAAACCCGAAAGAAACTGGAAGCACAAGCCCCGGTTCTGAATCTCGAT
>NW_026548767.1:0-517 GCF_027596085.1 Anoplopoma fimbria | reverse complement strand
AATTGCTTTGAGAACTCTCTCCATTTGTTTTTCATCTATGTTTTCACTTTTAAATAGACCTTTGTAAAAAATCTCTACTGTTTTCAGGATTCCTTCTAAGTTATTTACTGTTTGACCATTTTCATCTTCTAGCTCATTTATATAGGTTTTGTTTTGTTTCTGTTTTTCTAAACCAAGAATCCAATGAATCGCCACCTTATCGTGGTGGAGGGGTTTGTGTGCCCCAGTGATCCTGAGAGCTGTGTTGTCGGGGCAATAGCCCCTGGTAGGGTCTCCCAAGGCAAAGGGGTCAGACTAAGAGCGATTCACCAAACCTCAATGAATCGGACCGGAGGAGGCTAAAGTCTTGGTCGTCACACATTGAGGAACTGGATAAATACCAGTGAATAAAAACACCGCTCAACAATGACACAAACTCAAAGTGTTCGCTCTAATGCATCCGTAGACAGTGGCCAAATAACTCAGGGGATTATGAATAATGACACTTTGGAACTAAACACATTTGAATATACTGATC
>NW_026548766.1:0-2211 GCF_027596085.1 Anoplopoma fimbria | reverse complement strand
CACTCCATGCTCTCTCTTTTACGGACGTTTTCAGCCGGCGGTCGCGGTCATTTTCTCGCGGATGGAGCAGCATGGAGAGACAGGCTGATGGCACCACTGTTTACACACTCCATGCTCTCTCTTTTACGGACGTTTTCAGCCGGCGGTCGCGGTCATTTTCTCGCGGATGGAGCAGCATGGAGAGACAGGCTGATGGCACCACTGTTTCCCCACTTCATGCACTCTTTTACGGACGTTTTCAGCCGGCGGTCGCGGTCATTTTCTCGCGGATGACCACTCTTTACCCACTTCATGCACTCTTTTACGGACGTTTTCAGCCGGCGGTCGCGGTCATTTTCTCGCGGATGGAGCAGCATGGAGAGACAGGCTGACTGCACCACTGTTTCCCCACTTCATGCACTCTTTTACGGACGTTTTCAGCCGGCGGTCGCGGTCATTTTCTCGCGGATGGAGCAGCATGGAGAGGCAGGCTGATGGCACCACTGTTTCCCCACTCCATGCTCTCTCTTTTACGGACGTTTTCAGCCGGCGGTCGCGGTCATTTTCTCGCGGATGGAGCAGCATGGAGAGACAGGCTGATGGCACCACTGTTTCCCCACTCCATGCTCTCTTTTACGGACGTTTTCAGCCGGCGGTCGCGGTCATTTTCTCGCGGATGGAGCAGCATGGAGAGACAGGCTGACTGCACCACTGTTTCCCCACTTCATGCACTCTTTTACGGACGTTTTCAGCCGGCGGTCGCGGTCATTTTCTCGCGGATGGAGCAGCATGGAGAGGCAGGCTGATGGCACCACTGTTTCCCCACTCCATGCTCTCTCTTTTACGGACGTTTTCAGCCGGCGGTCGCGGTCATTTTCTCGCGGATGGAGCAGCATGGAGAGACAGGCTGATGGCACCACTGTTTCCCCACTCCATGCTCTCTCTTTTACGGACGTTTTCAGCCGGCGGTCGCGGTCATTTTCTCGCGGATGGAGCAGCATGGAGAGACAGGCTGACTGCACCACTGTTTCCCCACTTCATGCACTCTTTTACGGACGTTTTCAGCCGGCGGTCGCGGTCATTTTCTCGCGGATGGAGCAGCATGGAGAGGCAGGCTGATGGCACCACTGTTTCCCCACTCCATGCTCTCTCTTTTACGGACGTTTTCAGCCGGCGGTCGCGGTCATTTTCTCGCGGATGGAGCAGCATGGAGAGACAGGCTGATGGCACCACTGTTTCCCCACTCCATGCTCTGCTCTTTTTTACGGACGTTTTCAGCCGGCGGTCGCGGTCATTTTCTCGCGGATGGAGCAGCATGGAGAGACAGGCTGACTGCACCACTGTTTCCCCACTTCATGCACTCTCTTTTACGGACGTTTTCAGCCGGCGGTCGCGGTCATTTTCTCGCGGATGGAGCAGCATGGAGAGACAGGCTGACTGCACCACTGTTTCCCCACTCCATGCTCTCTCTTTTACGGACGTTTTCAGCCGGCGGTCGCGGTCATTTTCTCGCGGATGGAGCAGCATGGAGAGGCAGGCTGATGGCACCACTGTTTCCCCACTCCATGCTCTCTTTTTACGGACGTTTTCAGCCGGCGGTCGCGGTCATTTTCTCGCGGATGGAGCAGCATGGAGAGACAGGCTGATGGCACCACTGTTTCCCCACTTCATGCACTCTTTTACGGACGTTTTCAGCCGGCGGTCGCGGTCATTTTCTCGCGGATGGAGCAGCATGGAGAGGCAGGCTGATGGCACCACTGTTTCCCCACTCCATGCTCTCTCTTTTACGGACGTTTTCAGCCGGCGGTCGCGGTCATTTTCTCGCGGATGGAGCAGCATGGAGAGACAGGCTGATGGCACCACTCTTTACCCACTTCATGCACTCTTTTACGGACGTTTTCAGCCGGCGGTCGCGGTCATTTTCTCGCGGATGGAGCAGCATGGAGAGGCAGGCTGATGGCACCACTGTTTCCCCACTCCATGCTCTCTCTTTTACGGACGTTTTCGGCCAGCGGTCGCGGTCATTTTCTCGCGGATGGAGCAGCATGGAGAGACGGGCTGATGGCACCACTGTTTCCCCACTTCATGCACTCTTTTACGGACGTTTTCAGCCGGTGGTCGCGGTCATTTTTTTAGGCGGATGGAGCAGCATGGTTGTTTCGGTTCATTTTACGCCGTTTCAGTGTGCTAAAAGACCCGCTGTCACTCCCAGAGTTTACCCTGACTTGAAGC
>NW_026548765.1:0-555 GCF_027596085.1 Anoplopoma fimbria | reverse complement strand
GACATTTGCTGACTCAATTTTCCCTTCACCTGATTTTCTTGTCATTATGGAATGCCTTTCAGGGCGTTATATAGTGTTAGTATAGCTGTTTTCCAAGCAGTTGACCTTAAGTCTGATTCTCAGCCAATGTATTCTTAGTGGCCTGTTGTCATGTGTTAATTCACGGCAGAGAAGTGGGGTCCCCTTTGGAACCATTTAGGCTTAATCAAAGTGATGCCTTGCGAACATTTTTGTACATTTTAGATTCAATGTCTTGAAAAACAAAGCGGTTTGATATTGGAATTTTGTAGTGCTTGACCAGACAAAATGTGTTCTGGACATTCAAAGTTGTGCCTTGGTAAAACAGACATTTGATTGACCACCATTGACAACGATGTTTCTGGGCTACAGGACTTTCAATGACTGATTTATCTCCATGTCACATTTGAGTTCTACTCTAGCATGGGAACAACAGGACAGTTATATTCCTTCTGCTCTGTAGAATTTTGCACCAAGCACCTCGTTATTGACAAAGTTTCACTGAGACTTGAACTCGGATCACTGGATTCAGAGCCC
>NW_026548764.1:0-507 GCF_027596085.1 Anoplopoma fimbria | reverse complement strand
TTTACATGATTTCCATCAAGAAACTGGCTCTAAGCAGCAGTATTTGCAATTTCAGGTCATTTTCAGGTACAACTGAAGTTATATGTAAATACTGCTGTTTACAGCCAGTTTCTTGATGGTAAAGTATGTATTTTGAACAATGTCCTACATTTCAGTCACTATCCTGCAGAAATGTGTTTTTGGAGCTTTAAAGTCATAAATAGCAGCGTTTGGCAGCTTTTGGCAGTATGTGTGATAATGTTCAATAATACGTAGTTTACATGATTTATCAAGAAACTGGCTCTAAGCAGCAGTATTTGCAATTTCAGGTCATTTTCAGGTACAACTGAAGTTATATGTAAATACAGCTGTTTACAGCCAGTTTCTTGATGGTAAAAGTATGTATCATTGAACATTATCCTACATTTCAGTCACTATCCTGCAGAAATGTGTTTTTGGACCTTTAAATTCATAAATAGCAGCGTTTGGCTGCTTTTGGCAGTATGTGTGGATAATGTTCAATAATAC
>NW_026548763.1:0-498 GCF_027596085.1 Anoplopoma fimbria | reverse complement strand
TTTCCCTTCACCTGATTTTCTTGTCATTATGGAATGCCCTTATCGTGCGTTGGTGGTATAGTGGTTAGCATAGCTGCCTTCCAATTCTTAGTGGCCTGTTGTCATGTGTTAATTCACGGCAGAGAAGTGGGGGTCCCTTTTGAACCATTTAGGCTTAATGTCTTGAATAACAAAGCGCTTTGATATTGGAATGTCACAGTGCGAGGGTAGAAAAATATATTGTGGACGAACAAAGTGATGCCTTGCGTAACATTTTTGTACATTTTAGATTCAATGTCTTGAAAAACAAAGCGGTTTGATATTGGAATTTTGTAGTGCTTGACCAGACAAAATGTGTTCTGGACATTCAAAGTTGTGCCTTGGTAAAACAGACATTTGATTGACCACCATTGACAACGATGTTTCTGGGCTACAGGACTGTCAATGACTGATTTATCTCCATGTCACGCTTGAGTTCTACTTCAGCATGGGGAACAAAAGGACATAGTTATTCATTGT
>NW_026548762.1:0-546 GCF_027596085.1 Anoplopoma fimbria | reverse complement strand
GTACTTGGATGGGAGACCGCCTGGGAATACCAGGTGCTGTAAGCTTTTTCACTCCTCTTTACAAAAAGCAGAGGGCGCTGCTGCTTTTTCAGTGGACACCGACAGGGTGGGAAGGAAATAGCTAGATCATGACTTGCCGGTATAGAAATGACACAAATCCAGTTAAATGATGGCTTTCATCATTCCTAAGCTCATCGATCATTTTCTTTTCAATTTTATGCTAACGTATTCTACATTTCAACAGTAAATATTAATCTTTTTACTGCACTACAATTGTGAACCTTATAGCCACTTTGTACATTCTGATTTGACATTTAAAAGCTGTGAGTGTGTCTGGAAATCTGCAGGCGCTCCCTGTATAGACGAAAGAGCAAAGCGTGGTGATATAGTATCTTTAAAAGGCCCTTTGGTAGGCACAATATTTGCTTACGGCCATACCACCCTGAACACGCCCGATCTCGTCTGATCTCGGAAGCTAAGCAGGGTCGGGCCTGGTCAGTACTTGGATGGGAGACCGCCTGGGAATACCAGGTGCTGTAAGCTTTT
>NW_026548761.1:0-2508 GCF_027596085.1 Anoplopoma fimbria | reverse complement strand
AAGAATGAACAGCATAACAGAGATACAACACATTCAATGTATATGACATAAATGATTCATATAATAAGACTACTTATAATAACAGCTAATGTGACTTAGTAATAATAATGGTGGTAGCAGTCGGTGTCAGCAGGGCCGTAGCAGGATGCATGACCATGGTCCAGGTACAGCCACGATTTATAGAAGCCTGCGAAGCGAAAGCACAAAGACTCCAGGGTAGAAGCAAGTCAATAACCGTAATAGTACAGGCAATAATAATAGTAATGTGACTAATAGTGATAGTGGTAGTAGTAGTAGTGGGTGTCAGCAGGGCCTCAGTAGGTGGCACGATGACAGTCCAAATATAACCCCGATTCCTGGGAACCTGCGAGGCGAGAAAGCACAAGGACTCCGGGGAAGAAGCAAAGTCAGTAATGTGCATAAATAGGAGATTAATACATAAAGATGGAGGAAGAGGAGAGGAGCTCAGCGTATTCTCCTAGGTAGTCCCCGGCTGTCAAGGCATATAGCAGCATATCTAGGGGCTGGACCAAGGCGAACCTGAACCAGCCCTAACTATAAGCGCTATCAAAAAGGAAGGTCTTAAGCCTGCTCTTGAAAGTGGTGAGTGTGTCTGCCCCCCGGACTGGAACTGGAACCTGGTTCCACAGAAGAGGAGCCTGATAACTGAAGGCTCTGGCTCCCATCCTACTTTTATATACTCTAGGAACCACAAGTAACCCTGCATTGATTGAGCGCAGCTCTCTAGTTGGGTAATATGGAACTATAAGTTCCTTAAGATAAGATGGTGCCTGGCCAGATAGAGCTTTGTAGGTAAGTAAAATAATTTTAAATTCTATTCTTGATTTAACAGGGAGCCAGTGCAGAGAAGCTAATACTGGAGTAATATGATCTCTTTTCTTAGTTTTTGTTAGAACACGTGCTGCAGCATTCTGGATCAACTGTAAAAACAGTGTGGGCTTCGTAGACAATTGGCATACTTTCTGGGGAAAACCTGGTCTGATTAGGAGAGACGGCATCCATCCTACTTTGGATGGAGCGGATCTCATCTCTAGAAATCTGACCCAGTTCATTAGTGGACCTAATCCATGACCCAGAGTTCAGACCAGGAAGCAGAAGCAGAGTCGCAGTCTTTCACACCTCTCTGCGCTTCCTTTGGAGCAGTTACCCACCCAGTTACCCACCCAAAACCCTATAGAGACTGTGTCTGCCCCACGGCCACTTCAATTATTTAAAGTCAACAGAAGAGGAGTTATACAAAATAACTTAATAAAAGTTAAGGCAACTGATGCAACAGTGCATCAAAACAGGACAGTTAAATGTGGACTCTTAAATATTAGATCTCTGTCATCTAAGGGTGTACTTGTAAATGATTTAATATCAGATAATCATATTGATTTATTTTGTCTTACTGAAACCTGGCTGTGTCATGAAGAGTACGTTAGCCTTAATGAATCAACTCCTCCAAGTTATATTAATACTCATATTCCTCGAGGCACAGGCCGAGGAGGTGGAGTAGCAGCTATCTTTGACTCAAGCCTATTAATAAACCCTAAACCTAAATTAAATTACAACTCATTTGAAAGCCTTGTTCTTAGTCTTTCAAACCCGAGCGGGAAAGCATTAAAGTCAATTTTATTTGTTATAGTGTATCGTGCACCAGGTGCGTATTCTGAATTCCTATCTGAATTCTCAGAGTTTTTATCTAGTTTAGTCCTTAAGACAGATAAAGTTATTATTGTAGGGGATTTTAATATTCATGTGGATGTGTATAATGATAGCCTTAGTACTGCGTTTAGTTCATTATTAGATTCTATTGGCACTGTCAGTGTGTACATAAACCGACTCACTCTTTTAACCATACCCTCGACCTTGTTCTGGTTTATGGTATTGAAGTAGAAAATGTAATTGTCTCTCAACAGAACTCTCTTTTATCGGACCATTTTCTAATAACCTTTGAATTTGTTCTACCAGAGTGTACGCCATTAGGCAAGAGTTTCTACACTACAGCCTATTATTCAGCATTAATAGAGAAAAATAAGAACAACCCTAGGGTTCTCTTCAGCACTGTAGCCAGGCTGACAGAGAGTCACAGCTCTGTTGAGCCGTGTATTCCTATAAACCACAGTAGTAGTGACTTCATGAACTTCTTTAATGATAAGATTCTAACTATTAGAGAAAAAATGTATAATCTACTGCCCTCAACCAGTACCGATCGATCCACAGCTGTAGAACCTGAAATATATTTAGATGGCTTTTCTCCCATCGACCTTCAACAATTGACTTTAACTATTTCTAAGTCTAAACCTTCCACCTGTCTCTTAGACCCGATTCGACTAGGCTGCTTAAGGAAGTTTTACCTTTAATTAGCAACTCCTTATTAGAAATTATCAATCTGTCTTTACTGACGGGCCATGTACCACAGGCCTTCAAACTAGCTGTAATTAAACCTCTTCTTAAGAAACCTACTCTAGATCCAGAGGTGTTGGCTAACTATAGACCTATATC
>NW_026548760.1:0-1203 GCF_027596085.1 Anoplopoma fimbria | reverse complement strand
AACGATATAGTTTCTCTAGATGGCATTGCTCTAGCATCCAGCACTACCGTTAAGAACCTTGGAGTTATCTTTGACCAGGATCTGTCTTTTAACTCTTATATAAAACAGATCTCAAGGACAGCCTTTTTTCATTTACGTAACATTGCGAAAATCAGGCAAATCCTGTCTCAAAGTTCTGCACTGGCTCCTGTTAAATCAAGAATAGAATTTAAAATTCTTTTACTTACCTACAAAGCTCTAACTGGTCAGGCACCGTCTTATCTTAAGGAACTTATAGTTCCATATTACCCAACTAGAGAGCTGCGCTCAATCAATGCAGGGTTACTTGTGGTTCCTAGAGTATATAAAAGTAGGATGGGAGCCAGAGCCTTCAGTTATCAGGCTCCTCTTCTGTGGAACCAGGTTCCAGTTTCAGTCCGGGGGCAGACACACTCACCACTTTCAAGAGCAGGCTTAAGACCTTCCTTTTGATAGCGCTTATAGTTAGGGCTGGTTCAGGTTCGCCTTGGTCCAGCCCCTAGATATGCTGCTATATGCCTAGACAGCCGGGGACTACCTAGGATACGCTGAGCTCCTCTCTCCTCTTCTCTCCCTCCTTCTTTATGTATTAATCTCCTATTTATGCACATTACTGATTTTGCTTCTTCCCCGGAGTTCTTGTGCTTTCTCGCCTCGCAGGTTCCCAGGAATCGGGGTTATATTTGGACTGTCATCGTGCCACCGACTGAGGCCCTGCTGACACCCACTACTACTACCACTATCATTATTAGTCACATTACTATTATTATTGCCTGTACTATTACGCTTATTGACTTGCTTCTACCCTGGAGTCTTTGTGCTTTCTCGCTTCGCAGGCTTCTATAAATCGTGGCTGTACCTGGACCGTGGATGTGCATCCTGCTACGGCCCTGCTGACACCGACTGCTACCACCATTATTATTATTACTAGTCACATTACTATTACTATTACCTGTACCATTAAGCATTTTAGCTTTACTTCCACCCTGAAGCCCTTTTGCTTTCTCGCTCTGCAGGTTTCCATGAATCGTTGTGGTACCTGGACCGTAGTCGTGCCTCCTGCTGTGAGCCGACTGACACCCACTGCTACTTCGATTATTATTATTAGTCACATTACTATCCCTATTTTCATGGCTATAATTCTACTGTAATAATTGCTGCTGTTATTATATGTAGTCTTATTAT
>NW_026548759.1:0-622 GCF_027596085.1 Anoplopoma fimbria | reverse complement strand
TATACATCTCATCATTGATCAGGTTATACATCTCATCATTGATCAGATTAGGGAGAGGGCCAGAGAACACTACGGAGTCCGACATTGTCTTTGCGTATGAACACACCGATTCCACGTTAACTTTAGTGACCTCCGAGCGACGTAATCAGGTGTCATTACCGCCGACGTGAAAAACAATCAAACTGTATTTACGTTTAGCCTTAGCCAGCAGTTTCAAATGGGACTCTATGTCGCCCGCTCTGGCCCCGGGATGCAGTTAACTATGGCCCCTGTCTTCGCTAACTTCACGTTTCTCAGAATGGAGCTGCCGATCACCAGAGCTGGTTTCTCAGCGGGTGTGTGTATGTATATGTATGTATGTACAGTATATATATGTATATATATGTATATATAGATAACTAGAGTTGGTTTCTCAGTGGGTGTATGTATGTGTATGTGTGGTATGCTCCAAAATATTTGATTTAATTACTTTAATAGTAATTTTTGCAACTGTAATATACGTGATAGTCACGTGGGTGAATGTTTCATATGCATTATGGAGAGATCAGTAAATGACAGCAGCACTCAGGTGGAACGGTTGGCACGGGAGCAGTTGCACCCCGTACTGTCTATTGGGGTAACT
>NW_026548758.1:0-2947 GCF_027596085.1 Anoplopoma fimbria | reverse complement strand
GATGATGAACTGAATGCTCCGTGTCTTTATTGCTGCTGCATTCATGCTGTATTTTACAGGTTAGTAGTGGGTGAGAGTCACCTACATTAACTCCTAAAGCTTAGCTTGATCACCACGAGTGTCATTAAGACATACTGATGTTGTTGTGATTATTTTGTTGGACTGTTAAAAAACTTTGAAACTCCGCTGGACAGTGAGACGGGAGACACGCGCCACTAGGTGGGCGGTGACAACAATCGCCTGAATAGGTGTTTATTTTACCTGCGCGTAGTCTTGCAGGCAGGTCGCTATAGAATGGTGTTTACTTTACACAGTGTGTATTTCAGCGCCGACACACACACACACACACACACACACACACACACACACACACACACACACACACACACACGCTGTAATAAAGTCATGTAAGGCCGCTTCGCGTCGGACGGTTCACGCCTCCACGTCGTCCATTAATTCCTGATAATGGACACCTCGAAGGGCATTATCCCGCTTATACCACGGTCACTTACCAACGGTGACCAAATTAAGAGCATTAATTTATATTTTCATGCGTTTTACAATTCAAATATAAAGTTTTCCACAAAGCATAACTTTGTTTCCCTGGTTACGCCTGAGAGTCTGACTAATACCCGGAACCACCATTACACGCCCATTGGGTTCTCATGCAACGGAAACGTTGTTCACTCCTCCAGTAATTAGGACGAACCATAGCTACGACTTTAGAACGGGAGGTAGCGGGAGGTATTATAGTCCGCTCAGCTTTCATGGTCGAGGCTTGCAACCATAATTCATGCCATTTTTCATGCTGACTGGATGTAGGCATATCGTGCTTTTTCATGTTGTAGTCATGGCTGTCAAACAATGTTTTTAAAAATATTTAAAAACCATAGGTAGTACGTTTTTATTGAAAAGAAACATGTCAACAATTAATTGTCAATTAATTAATAACCTGGAAATCACATAGGCCTAAATAGAAAAAACGTAGGCCTATCGGGGCTTAATCAACTTTAAACTGGGCCCTATGTGTTACAGCTGTTTTATTTAAAATTAAATTCGACGTTTCCATTTATGGTGAAATTTGATAGCGTTATAGGCAAGTCCGGCATAGCGGCCTGTGAAGGAGGGTTTTTGACAGCATGGGCACTGTTTCTCGGGACATTTGATGACAAGACGTGGCTCCATTCTCGTCTCTCCTGCACTGATGGAGCCCAGTAAGCACGCAGGCTGCTCTCGCATCGATGGCCTGTCACCGACATTATTTGACGACTCTCCAGGCCGGCGTCTCCCATAGCAAATTTTTTGTTGCTCATCTATTGTTCAATCTCAACTCCGAGACATAACTTTTGCCTTCTCATTTTCATATCATTTTGTGATCATTTGTTGCTGCTCTATTGCTCCTAAGGGACCCTTAGGAGCAATAGATAGATGAAAAAGAGATACAAAGTCTAAGCAGTATTTGAGAAGTAGGATAGAGCCATTTATGAGGGGAATCTGAGCCTTCTATAAGAAACATCTGAGAATTATGAGCCCTTATAGAGATCTCATCATTGTGTGTTCAATATCTCTTCCTCATCTCATTTATTTCTATTTAATGCAGTAATGGAGCAATATATGAGAGGTCTCTTTGAGCCACATATGAGAATAATGAGAAACAATTAAGAAGCACTACTGGAGCAATATGAGAGGTTGCTTTGAGCCACACATGAGAATTATGAGAAACAATTAAGAATTATAAAATGAATCCTCTGAATTCTGAAAAAAAAAGAAGCCATTGATCAGTTTATCAGTGCAAATTTTACTCTTTTATAAACACTGGGGCACATTACAGCACTTTATAAAATATAAAACCAAACATTTCACTTGAAATAAAAATAAATAACCTGTGCAACCAGCAGAGACAGGTTTCTATGTAAAGTGCTAACTATTGCAGGGACTTGCCTGCTAAGTGCAATAAAACGGGACAAAAAGTCCAGCCTGGTGAAACTGAAGACTGGGGAAAGGGGACATCACCAACAACTCAACAAACAGCGACCATTGCTAAGGAGTGCATTCAGGTCTACTGCTGTTCTCTCCTGCTCTGGCCCTACATTTGTTTATGAAGGCCTTCTTCAGTTTGCTGTCATCAATTTTTGTCCAACCTGGCATGGTTGCACATCTCAGGACATAGGCTGCAAGACAAAAACATGTAAAACTTGAATGAGTTCTTTTGACAAATGACTCCAAAGACCGACTTTTATCTTTATGCAGCATAATATTACAATTTTCTTCTAACCAAGCGCTTTGTGTAGCCTTTACGCCATCCGTGTGTGTGTGTGTGTGTGTGTGTGTGAGAATGTGATCTATACTGTGAAGCGCTATACAAATAGAGACCATTTACCATAAATAATATTTATATTTAAACATTGTATTTTAAAAGGGGGAATAACTTACTTAGAATTCCGTCCACCTTCTTCCTTTCAAGCAGCTTCTTTCCTTCTGGGGCTTGCCATGGCGACCAAAAGCAACAGATTTCTGACACTCTTCCACAGTGAAGAAGTGGTCAAACAGTGAGTGAAACAGACGCATTGAGTCCTGTCTCGCTGACTGGTGCATAGCAGCAAGTCGGAAGGAAGAGACAAACAAGCCGCTGTCAGGAAACAGTTCCTGATGGCCTGATGTTGCAGAAGGGTTGGTGCTGTCTGACTCCTGATCGCGATGACTCTGTCCAATTAAATTGATGAGATTCTGGATCTCTTGGAGCTGGCCCGGGTCTAAGAAATGGAAATGGCACAAATAGATTCATTATTAGGAGGTCTCATCACTAGGTAAACAAAGCAACAGAAAACAAGCAAATGAAATGAACATAGATGACTTGCCTATTTTTGAGGCGACCTCATCGACTTCCCTCTTCTGACAGATGAGCTTGTCAAACTCCTTCTTACATCCATCGCAAGGTGTCCACTCA
>NW_026548757.1:0-1084 GCF_027596085.1 Anoplopoma fimbria | reverse complement strand
GCGAGAAAGCACAAGAACTCCGGGGAAGAAGCAAAATCAGTAATGTGCATAAATAGGAGATTAATACATAAAGAAGGAGGGAGAGAAGAGGAGAGAGGAGCTCAGCGTATCCTAGGTAGTCCCCGGCTGTCTAGGCATATAGCAGCATATCTAGGGGCTGGACCAAGGCGAACCTGAACCAGCCCTAACTATAAGCGCTATCAAAAAGGAAGGTCTTAAGCCTGCTCTTGAAAGTGGTGAGTGTGTCTGCCCCCGGACTGAAACTGGAACCTGGTTCCACAGAAGAGGAGCCTGATAACTGAAGGCTCTGGCTCCCATCCTACTTTTATATACTCTAGGAACCACAAGTAACCCTGCATTGATTGAGCGCAGCTCTCTAGTTGCTATAAGTTCCTTAAGATAAAACGGTGCCTGACCAGTTAGAGCTTTGTAGGTAAGTAAAATAATTTTAAATTCTATTCTTGATTTAACAGGGAGCCAGTGCAGAGAAGCTAATACTGGAGTAATATGATCTCTTTTCTTAGTTTTGTTAGAACACGTGCTGCAGCATTCTGGATCAACTGTAAAGATCTAAGAGACCTATTAGAGCAGCCTGATAATAAGGAGTTACAGTAATCTAGTCTAGAGGTAACAAATGCATGAACTAGTTTTTCTGCATCACTTTGAGACAGGATTTGCCTGATTTTCGCAATGTTACGTAAATGAAAAAAGGCTGTCCTTGAGATCTGTTTTATATAAGAGTTAAAAGACAGATCCTGGTCAAAGATAACTCCAAGGTTCTTAACGGTAGTGCTGGATGCTAGAGCAATGCCATCTAGAGAAACTATATCGTTAGATAATTGAATTCGAAGGTGATCTGGACCTAGTAGGATAACTTCTGTTTTTCAGAGTTTAACATTAAAAAGTTACAGGTCATCCAGGTTTTTATGTCCGTAAGACATGCTTGAAGTCTAGAGAACTGGTTAGTTTCGTCTGGCTTAATTGATAGATACAACTGGGTATCATCTGCATAACAATGAAAGTTTACTGAGTGTTTTCTGATAATATTCCCCAAGGGAAGCATATATAAAGTAAATAAAATAGG
>NW_026548756.1:0-597 GCF_027596085.1 Anoplopoma fimbria | reverse complement strand
TAGCAGTGTTTGGCTGCTTTTGGCAGTATGTGTGGATAATGTTCAATAATACGTAGTTTACATGATTTCCATCAAGAAACTGGCTCTAAGCAGCTAAGCAGCAGGTCATTTTCAGGTAAAACTGAAGTTATATGCAAATACTGCTGCTGAGAGCCAGTTTCTTGATGGTAAAGTATGTATTTTGAACATTGTCCAAATCAGTTACTATCCTGCAGAAATGTGTTTTGGGAGCTTTAAAGTCATAAATAGCAGTATGTGTGGATAATGTTCAATAATACGTATTTACATGATTTCCATCAAGAACTGGCTCCAAGCAGCAGTATTTGCACCCAGGTCATTTTCAGGTACAACTGAAGTTATATGTAAATACTGCTGTTGAGAGCTAGTTCTTAATGGTAAAGTATGTATTTTGAACAATGTCCTACATTTCAGTCACTATCCTGAAATGTGTTTTTGGAGCTCTAAAGTCATAAATAGCAGCGTTTGGCAGCTTTTGGCAGTATGTGTGGATAATGTTCAATAATACATAGCTTACATGATTTCCATCAAGAAACTGGCTCTAAGCAGCAGTATTTGCAATTTCAGGTCATTTTCAGG
>NW_026548755.1:0-1049 GCF_027596085.1 Anoplopoma fimbria | reverse complement strand
TTTTAGAAAGTATTATAATTTGTACTTTAAGCACCTACAACGAGCAGAAAAGCTGTAAATGCATCTAAAAGTGATGAAAGTATCATGTTTTCAAACTAGTTGATATCAGTCCTGAGGCCTTTACTTGAAGAAACTCATGTAAAGTATGAATTCCTGTCAGAAAAGACACTTTTGGGGCATTTTAAGGCTGAAACGTCTTTTTGCAGCAGAAAAGCTGTAAATGCATCTAAAAGTGATGAAAGTATCATGTTTTCATGAAAACATAAGGAAACTTGTTATTATGAGTCCAGAGGCCCTTACTTGAAGAAACTCACGTAAACTATGGTTTCCTGTCAGAAAAGACAGTTTTGGGGAAAACATATTTTCCAGGCTGAAGAAACTCACGTTTTTTGTGAAGCAAAAAACGACTTTTGTAAATGCATCTAAAAGTGATGAAAGTATCATGTTTTCATGAAAACATAAGGAAACTTGTTGTTATGAGTCCAGACGCCCTTACTTGAAGAAACTCATGTAAAGTGTGAATTCCTGTCAGAAAAGACACTTTTGGGGTATTTTAAGGCTGAAACGTCTTTTTGCAGCAGAAAAGCTGTAAATGCATCTAAAAGTGATGAAAGTATCATGTTTTCATGAAAACACAAGGAAACTAGTTGATATCAGTCCTGAGGCCTTTACTTGAAGAAACTCATGTACAGTATGAATTCCTGTCAGAAAAGACACTTTTGGGGTATTTTAAGGCTGAAACGTCTTTTTGCAGCAGAAAAGCTGTAAATGCATCTAAAAGTGATGAAAGTATCATGTTTTCATGAAAACACAAGGAAACTAGTTGATATCAGTCCTGAGGCCTTTACTTGAAGAAACTTATGTAAAGTATGAATTCCTGTCAGAAAAGACACTTTTGGGGCATTTTAAGGGTGAAACGTCTTTTTGCAGCAGAAAAGCTGTAAATGCATCTAAAAGTGATGAAAGTATCATGTTTTCATGAAAACATAAGGAAACTTGTTATTATGAGTCCAGAGGCCCTTACTTGAAGAAACTCACGTAAACTATGG
>NW_026548754.1:0-477 GCF_027596085.1 Anoplopoma fimbria | reverse complement strand
GCCGTCCAGATAAACATCCGTGAAAACATCATGACGTGACTTCACTGATGTCACTTGAAATGTAAATATATACATATATATATATATATATATAAATATATTGTGTTTTATATGTATGAACAAATGTCTCAATAAAGTTATTGAATTAAAAAAAAAAAAAAATTAAAATTAAAAAAAATATTAAAAATTAAAATTAAAAAAATAAATAAATAAATAAAATCTACCCGGCATGCAATGCGCGTGATCGCCGGAACCTATTTCCCGGTCACCGGGATTCTACCGGGACGTCTCCTCTAGCTCCCAGACGGCTCAACCTCCTCTAGCTATGCTAGCTATAGGAGGTTGAGCCGGTATTTCCACCGTGCCCGGTACCGTGAAAAACACCGGTAATCCGGCACACCCCGGTATACAGGAGGATGAGCCGTCCAGATAAACATCCGTGAAAACATCATGGCGTGGCGTCACTTGAAAATGTAA
>NW_026548753.1:0-791 GCF_027596085.1 Anoplopoma fimbria | reverse complement strand
TGAAGAAACTCATGTAAAGTATGAATTTCTGTCCAGAAAAGGCACTTTGGAATCATTTTAAGGCTGAAAGCGTCTTTTGGCAGCAGAAAAGCTGTAAATGCATCTAAAAGTGATGAAAGTATCGTGTTTCATGAAATCACAGGAAACATTATTATGAGTCAAGAGGCCCTTACTTGAAGAAACTCATGTAAGTATGAATTCCTATCCAGAAAAGACACTTTTGGGGTATATTTCAAGGCTGAAACGTCTTTGGCAGCAGAAAAAGCCAGAAATGCATTTAGAAAGTGATGAAAGTATCATGTTTTCATGAAAACATAAGGAAACTTGTTATTATGAGTCCAGAGGCCCTTACTTGAAGAAACTCATGTAAAGTATGAATTCCTATCAGAAAAGACACTTTTGGGGTATTTTCAGGCTGAAACGTCTTTTTGCAGCAGAAAAGCTGTAAATGCATCTAAAAGTGATGAAAGTATCATGTTTTCATGAAATTACATAAGAAAACTTGTTATTATGAGTCCAGAGGGGCTATACTCTGAAGAATGCATCTAAAAGTGATGAAAGTATCATGTTTTCATGAAATTACATAAGGAAACTTGTTATTATGAGTCCAGAGGCCCTTACTTGAAGAAACTCATGTAAAGTACGATTTCATGTCAGAAAATACACTTTTGGGGTATTTTAAGGCTGAAACGTCTTTTGGCAGCAGAAAAGCTGTAAATGCATCTAAAAGTGATGAAAGTATCATGTTTTCATGAAATTACAAGGAAACTTGTTATTATGAGTCCAGAGGC
>NW_026548752.1:0-599 GCF_027596085.1 Anoplopoma fimbria | reverse complement strand
ACATCACTCACACATCACAGTCACATCACAGTCACATCACAGTCAAACATCACAGCCACACATCACACATCACAGCTACACATCACAGCCACACACATCACAGCCACACATCACAGTCACATGAACGTCACATCAGTCACATGACAGCTACGGACATCAAGGAAGTCACAGTCAAACATCACTCACAACATCACATCACAGTCACATCACAGTCATCACAGTCACACATCACAGTCACACATCACAGTCACATGAACGTCACACATCACAGTCACACATTATAGTCACATCAAAGTCACACATCACAGCCACACATCACAGCCACACATCACAGCCACACATCACCCATGATCCCATACAGTCACACATCACAGCCACACATCCGACACATCACAGCCACACATCACAGTCACACATCACAGTCACATGAACGTCACACATCACAGTCACACATCACAGTCCACATCACAGTCCACATCACAGTCACAAACAGCCACACATCACAGTCACAATCACAGTCACGCATCACAGTCACACATCACAGTCACACATCACAGTCACATCAACAGTCACACATCACATGTCACATTATAGTCACA
>NW_026548751.1:0-473 GCF_027596085.1 Anoplopoma fimbria | reverse complement strand
ATCACAGTCACACATCACAGTCACACATCACAGCCACACATCACAGCCACACATCACAGTCACATGCAACATCACAGTCACATCACAGTCACACATCACAGTCACATCACAGCCATCACAGCCACATCACAGTCACACATCACAGTCAAAGCCACATCACAGTCACATCACAGTCACACATCAAAGTCACAGTCACATGAGCGTCACATCACAGTCACACATTATAGTCACATCAAAGTCACACATCACAGCCACACATCACAGCCACACATAACAGTCACATCACAGTCACATCACAGCCACACATCACAGCCACACATCACAGTCACATCACAGTCACATGAACGTCACACATCTAAGTCACACATCACAGCCACACATCACAGCCATACATCACAGTCACATCAAAGTCACACATCACAGTCACACATCACAGTCACACATCACAGCCACATCACAGCCAATTCACAATC
>NW_026548750.1:0-2752 GCF_027596085.1 Anoplopoma fimbria | reverse complement strand
TGCCTTTTTTAAACATACTATACTATGAATTTTTTTCACTTTTTCGGCATACTATACTATGACTTTTTTCTGACTTTTTTCGACACACTATACTGTGTCTTATCATCGACATACTATACTATTACAACTTACTATACAATGACATTTTGATGATTTTTTTCATTTTTTCATCTTATCGACACACTATACTATGACTCTTTGATGACTTTTTTCGACACACTATACTATGTCTTATTATCGACATACAATACTATTTAAACATACTATACTATGACTTTGATTTTTTTTCACTTTTTCGACATACTATACTATGACTTTTTTTTTTCGACACACTATGCTTTCGATGTCTTATTATCGACATACTATACTATGACTTTTTTTTTTTTTCACTTTTTCGACATACTATACTATGACTATTTTAACTTACTATACTCACATTTTGATGATTTTTTTCACTTTTTCATCTTATCGACACACTATACTATGACTCTGATGAATTTTTTCAACTTACTATACTCACATACTATACTATGACTTTTTTTTTTTTCACTTTTTCGACATACTATACTATGACTTTTTTATTTTTCGACTTTTTTTTTTTATGACACACTATACTGTGTCTTATTATCGACATACTATACTACTTACAACTTACTATACTTACTATACATTTCGATGATTTTTTTCATCTTATCGACACACTATACTATGACTCTTTGATGACTTTTTTCGACACACTATACTATGTCTTATTATCGACATACAATACTATTTAAACATACTATACTATGACTTTGATTTTTTTTTCACTACTATACTTTTTTTTCGACATATACTATACTATGACTTTATGACTTTTTTTTTTTCACACACTATACTATGTCTTATTATCGACATACTATATACTATTTAAACATACTATACTATGACTTTTTTCCACATACTATATTATGACTTTTTTTCACTTTTTCGATACTATACTATGACTTTTTTATGACTTTTTTCACACACTTTTGTCTTACATACTATACTATGACTTATTTTAACTTACTATACAATGACATTTTGATGATTTTTTTCACTTTTTCATCTTATCGACACACTATACTATGACTGATGAATTTTTTCGACATACTATACTATGACTTTTTTTCACTTTTTATACTATACTATGACTTTTTTTTCATGACTTTTACATACTATACTATACTTTTTTTGACTTATTATTACAACATTACTATGACATTTTTTGACATTTTTTCACTATGACTTTTATCGATACTATGACTTTTGATGACTTTTTTTCACTTTTTTCTATACTTGATTTTTTACACACTATACTATGACTTATTTTTCATACTATACTATTTACATACTATACTATGACATGATGACTTTTTATTTTTCACATTATCGACTACTATGACTTTGACTTTTTTCGACACACTTTTGTCATTTTTTTACAACATACTATACTTTTGACTTTTTTTTCATTATCGACACACTTTTGACTTTTTTATGACTTTTTTCGACACTATACTATGTCTTATTATCGACATACAATACTATTTAAACATACTATACTATGACATTTTTTTTCGATGATTTTTTTTTTTCGACACACTATACTATGTCTTATTTTCACATTATACTATTTTTTGATGATTTTTTTCACTTTTTTCATCTTATCGACACTATGACTTTTATGACATACTATACTATGACTTTTTTATGACTTTTTTCGACACACTATACTATGTCTTATTATCGACATACAATACTATTTAAACATACTATACTATGACTTTGATTTTTTTTTACTTTTTTTCATCGACATACTATACTATGACTTTTTTCGACACACTATACTATGTCTTATTATCGACACTATATTTAAACTATACTATGACTTTTTTTTTTTCACTTTTTCATCTTATCGACATACTATACTATATACTATGACTATTTTAACATACTATACTATGACACATTTTGATGACTTTTTTTACTATACTTTTTGATCTTTTTCTTATCGACACACTATACTATGACTCTGATGAATTTTTTCGACATACTATACTATGACTTTGATTTTTTTTTCACTTTTTCGGCATACTATACTATGACTTTTTTATGACTTTTTTCGACACACTATACTGTGTCTTATTATCGACATACTATACTATTACAACTTACTATACAATGACATTTCGATGATTTTTTGACATTTCGATGATTTTTTTCATCTTATCGACACACTATGACTCTTTGATGACTTTTTTCGACACACTATACTATGTCTTATTATCGACATACAATACTATTTAAACATACTATACTATGACTTTGATTTTTTTTTCACTTTTTCGACATACTATACTATGACTTTTTTCGACACACTATACTATGTCTTATTATCGACATACAATACTATTTAAACATACTACTTTGACTTTTTTTTCATCTTTTTCGACATACTACTTTGATTTTTTTTTACTATGACTTTTTTTTTTTCACTTTTCCGACATACTATACTATGATTATTTTAACTTACTATACAATGACATTTTGATGATTTTTTTCACTTTTTCATCTTATCGACACACTATACTATGACTGATGAATTTTTTCCACATACTATACTATGACTTTTTTTCACTTTTTCGGCATACTATACTATGACTTTTTTATGACTTTTTTCGACACACTATACTGTGTCTTATCAACATACTATACTATTACAACTTACTAT
>NW_026548749.1:0-573 GCF_027596085.1 Anoplopoma fimbria | reverse complement strand
TAAAACATTACCACATTACCCCATGCAGGACACCCTGGCAGCTCTGTGCAGCTCCTTCAGCCACCGGCTGCTTCACCCCCGGTGTGTGAAGGAGAGGTACCGCAGGTCCTTCCTTCCTGCTGCTGTCAGGCTGCACAACCAACTCTGCTCCCAGCAGACCACATGACCACAGGACAATAATAACATAATAACATGACAATAGAAACCTGTGCAATACATTGCACTGTGCAATAATGGTTAAAAAAGTTAAAAGTAGTTGAAATAGTTGTTGTTTTTTCTCTGTCTGTAAATATAGTATTTCAGTTATTGTTGTTTTTTCTACTGTTTTTTTTATTGCTTATTTATAATACTTGTTTTATTTTATTTTTATTTTTCATTTTTTATTTTATTTATTTTAAAAATAAGAACTTGAAAATGTAAATATATACATATATATATATATATATATATATAAATATATTGTGTTTTATATGTATGAACAAATGTCTCAATAAAGTTATTGAATTTAAAAATGAATAAATAAATAAATTAAAAAATTAAAAATTATTTTTATTTTTTTTTAAAATCTACCCG
>NW_026548748.1:0-348 GCF_027596085.1 Anoplopoma fimbria | reverse complement strand
CATGGAGAGGCTGATAGCACCACTGTTTAGCGCTTCATGCACTCTTTACGGACGTTTTCCGGCCGGCGGTCGCGGTCATTTTTAGGCGGATGGAGCAGCATGGTTGTTTGGTTCATTTGCCGTTTTAGTGTGCTAAAAGACCCGCTGTCACTCCCAGAGTTTACCCTGACTTGAGCACTGTGCTGCGGGTGTTTTGACGCTATGATGCAGGTCATTTTACCCGCCGTTTTAACAAACAAAAAGACCCGCTGTCACTCCCAGAGTTTACCCTGACTTGGAGCACTCTGCTGCGGGTGTTTTTGACTATGATGCCGGTCATTTTTACGCCGTTTTAGCGTGCTAAAAGAC
>NW_026548747.1:0-600 GCF_027596085.1 Anoplopoma fimbria | reverse complement strand
TGATCCAGGGTTTGCTGTTGGAAAAACAGCGGTCATTAAAGTGGTCCATGACTTTTAAAAATATCCTAAATTTTTAAAAATATCATCCCTTTTGAAAAATATCCTAAATTTTTAAAAATATCCTCACTTTCTAAAAATATCCTCACTTTTGAAAAATATCCTCACTTTTGAAAAATATCCTCACTTTCTAAAAATTTCCTCACTTTTGTAAAATATGTTTTGAAAAATATCAACTTTTGAAAAATATCCTCACTTTTGAAAAATATCCTCACTTTTGAAAAATATCCTCACTTTTGAAAAATATCCTACACTTTTGAAAAATATCCTCACTTTTGAAAAATATCCTCAATTTTGAAAAATATCCTCAATTTTGAAAAATATCCTCACTTTTGAAAAATATCCTCACTTTTGAAAAATATCCCCACTTTTGAAAAATATCCTCACTTTTGAAAAATATCCTCACTTTTGAAAAATATCCTCAATTTTGAAAAATATCCTCACTTTTGAAAAATATCCTCACTTTTGAAAAATATCCTCACTTTTGAAAAATATCCTCACTTTTTAAAAATATCCTCACTTTTGAAAAATATCCCCACTTTT
>NW_026548746.1:0-3097 GCF_027596085.1 Anoplopoma fimbria | reverse complement strand
GCTGTGAGCCAACTGACACTCACTGCTACTTCGATTATTATTATTAGTCACATTACTATCCCTATTTTCATGGCTATAATTCTACTGTAATAATTGCTGCTGTTATTATAAGTAGTCTTCATATATGAATCATTTATGTCATATACATTGAATGTGTTGTATCTCTGTTATGCTGCTCATTCTGTACACATGACATCTATTGCATTCTGTCCATCCTGGGAGAAGGATCCCTCCTCTGTTGTTCTCCCATAGGTTTCTTCCTTTTTTCTCCCTGTTAAAGGGTTTTTTTAGGGGAGTTTTCCTGTGCCGATGTGAGGGAAGGACAGAGGATGTCGCATGTGCACAGATTGTAAAGCCCTCTGAGGCAAATTTGTAATTTGTGATTCTGGGCTATACAAAATAAACTGAATTGAATTGAATTGCTTAAGCAGGTCCCTTTATTGCACTGCTAATAGTTTTCGGAACTTGTGAAATTGATTGTTTATTTTTGGGTGCCATTTTTATGACCAAACACTTCCAGACATATGGGGCAGGACTGGTAGCCTTACATAGGATTAGTAGGGCTTTTAAGGTGCTAATTTACAATTCTCATGAACCCTGCCATTTACGCACAGGTTGCATTCATCATGTTTACTCTAATCATTTACACAGTTATCTGAAGTAAGGAGTGTTTGCTGAATTTGACATGGCACACTTTTACAAGCCCACCGTGCGAAAAAAAATAAGAGAAAGCTAAGATAAGAATATGAAAATGTTCTTACATGAGGCTCATTGTGTGCATACACAGACAGTACGTTAACATGAGATTGGGAAGTGTATGTGAAAAAGACATTGTGAGCATCATAATAACACTGTAATACAATGCATTGGTAATAGACGCCAAGGGCCACTGACCAAGCATCTGTATTTTGCAGGTTGAGAGTGAAAACAGGTTGTCTTTGCCTCATCAGGATGAGTTTGACAATCCATAAAAGAGGTGTTAGGGCTCCTAAAGAAGTATATTTTTCAGCATTTCGATGTTTCTTACCTTGTCAAGCATATCATCTGTGGTGGCTGTCGCTTGCTTGTCCAAACTCAGCTCCATCCTGGCTCCTGGAGTTTTGTTTTATTAAAATTTGGATTTTGCAGGTTGAAGATGAGGGGTAAATCCAAATTTGTTCTCCAGAATGTCCCTTCAGGAATTTACTAGTGATCCATACTTATGTGTTTTTGACAGTCTATGGATACAAATGCGTCAAGTATGCTCAAAAGTACATCATACTCTCTCACAGTATAAGCAGTGCAACTCATTTCATCACTTCATTGGGGTTTCATGTACAGTTTGGAAAAGTTTATGGACAATGCACAACACGTGTCATGTTCTTAATCATTTTCATTCACATTTAAATAGGAAACATGAAAAACAGCATGACAACAAACACACTTGTTACTGCTCTACTCTTCCACTTCAGGGTGATTTATTTTTGGTTGTCATTATTTTCATGTTGTACTTATGGTCTGATTTCAACCATATATGGATTCATAACACCAACTTAGAGGTCACAGGTCAGTTTAAATGATAGAAATAGAATAGAAGTAGAATGGACATTCATTGTTTTCCGTGGTCATTTGACTAGTACAAATGAAAATAGGTATTGTTTTTAGTTGTTATGGTGACAACACATCAGTTCAGCCGTAAAATGAAGAATGAAGAAGGAAGGGATCGGACGCAGCCCTGGGGAGACAGATGGCTGGTTAGTAAGTTGTCATTTATTTGGCGATAGCAATGTGCTTTCATAGGCTTAGACAATAGTGTGCGGATGGAGTATAAGTTGTTGAATTTGGCTCCCTGTGCTTCTAGTAATTTTACTACTGCACTGCTCATTTTAGTCTTTCAGCAAACCTCACCTCAGTGAGTCTGTGACTTGCAATGATACACAGAAAAAAGGCCCCCTACTCTGGCCTGATTTGAATGGGAATGTCCATTGTACTCCTATTTTATTTCTGTAGTTAAAATATTTTCAATCATCTCATTGGTGTCTATAAAATTAATAAAGACACTTCATATTGGGAGTTGAATTTTTGTCACATCCAGCATTGCTATTTCTACATTGCATTCCACCCCATATGCTTAAACATTAATATTACATTTTAAGAATGGTCTGCAATTCTAATTTCAGAATTTTGCATTGTCTGCTTTTATCTAGGCCCCAAGTGTGAATCTTTCCTGACTGACAGCATGTACGGTGAACACATCTTGGATGTGACTAACAGCCTAAGCTAACAGTTTTGGCCATCATTTCTATCAGTGATGTTATTTGGTTTTTACTAACTTAATTGCTGAGATGACGACAACATCACTACAACAAAGTTAGACACAACACTTAATCTCAACAAGGGCGAAGTCTTCAGCAGGTCAGCTTTTCTACTTATATAAATAGCCTGTCATCATCTGGAAGGGATCACCTGTGTGCTGAGTTAGGCTCCTATTTGCTTCCGATGTCTGTACTAGCTCAAGTTTCCGAAAAGCTATCCAACAGTAATTCTCTCTCTGTATTTTCAGTAATACCTCATTAACAAGTGGTGTGCTTGTACAGAGAGGATAACCAGTGGCTCCATGTGTGCAGTAAAACATAAAACACACTCCGGACGCAAAGCAATAAGGTATGAGCACTTAAAACGATCAGCAGGACAGTGCGCACACAAGTTTTCAAAAGTGCTTTCCGCAAGTGGGCACTGGGTTTCAACCAACATCTTGATTACCTAGTTGGTTAACGCTGATAGAGGCTTGTGATAAATCAGCAATCTGTTTGGAAATCTTAGTAACTGGGTGAATGAAAACCAGATCATCCATCAGCCTATTACTAGAAAGTGTGTTATGGGATTTGTTCCAGGATTTGAACACAGACAACGGACAAGCACGCAGTTCTTCTGATACCACATTGTTTGTCTGCATAGGTGGATGCGTTCATATGGCATGTACAGCCACGCAAAATTTTGAGCTGCACGTGGAACTACATGGCTATGCGAGCAAAAAAAGTCAATTTTGTACTTCAACACAGAGAGTGTCTTCCTTGTGTTTTAGAGATCTGCATGCAATGTGCACAGAATGACTTCC
>NW_026548745.1:0-500 GCF_027596085.1 Anoplopoma fimbria | reverse complement strand
GCAAACTCAAGTCTAGTTTTCTGGGGAATCACGTGACAAGGCAGCATGGCGGACTGAGTCACCTGGCGTCCGCATGTCAGAGAACTAACTATTGAACACCTTTAAAAACTTAAGGTTTTTTTTTTGCCAAAGCCGGGCAAAGATCACACGAAAATGGACAATTTCCGCCCCTAAGTTTGTTAAATAACGATTATAAAATCTTCGCTAAAACTCTTGCAATGCGTCTGGAGAAAGTCATCTCATCATTAATCCATCTGGACCAAGTTGGTTTTATTGCTGGTCGTTATTCTGCCCATAATATGCGAAGACTGTTCCATGTAATGTCAGAGGCTGCATCTCTTCAACATCCTGCAGTTGCAATTTCTCTTGATGCTGAGAAAGCATTCGACCGGATAGAGTGGTCTTATCTGTTCCATATTCTGACTAAGTATGGCTTTGGACCAGTATGCATACAATGGATTAAGGCCCTCTACCACAATCCGGTCGCATGTGTCAAAACC
>NW_026548744.1:0-511 GCF_027596085.1 Anoplopoma fimbria | reverse complement strand
AGTCCAGAGGCCCTTACTTGAAGAAACTCATGTAAAGTATGAATTCCGACACTTTTGGGTTATTTTAAGGCTGAAACGTCTTTTGGCAGCAGGAAAGCTGTAAATGCATCTAAAAGTGATGAAAGTATCATGTTTTCATGAAAACACAAGGAAACTTGTTCTTATGAGTCCAGAGGCCCTTACTTGAAGAAACTCATGTAAAGTATGAATTCCTGGCAGAAAAGACACTTTTGGGGTATTTTAAGGCTGAAACCTCTTTTTGCAGCAGAAAAGCTGTAAATGCATCTAAAAGTGATGAAAGTATCATGTTTTCATGAAAACACAAGGAAACTAGTTGACATTAGTCCTGAGGCCTTTACTTGAAGAAACTCATGTAAAGTATGGTTTCCTGTCAGAAAAGACACTTTTGGGTTATTTTAAGGCTGAAACGTCTTTTGGCAGCAGGAAAGCTGTAAATGCATCTAAAAGTGATGAAAGTATCATGTTTTCATGAAAACACAAGGAAGTATCA
>NW_026548743.1:0-847 GCF_027596085.1 Anoplopoma fimbria | reverse complement strand
CAACACACCTCTTCAGGGATTGTCCAAAGTCGTTTGCCAACAAACTGAAGGCGGTAAAAGCAATTGAAAAAGAGAAAGAAAATATACTGAATCGTGGTCAAGAGGACCCATCTGGAGAGTTAATTGAAGAGGCTGGGCTGGGAAATTCAAATCTCCCTCCAAATCCTGTGACTGGAGAACAGAGATCAGGTGAGGAGGGGAGGGGAGGGGTCTGCAAATGCCCCACCCATGGAGAGTGGTGAAGAAGAAGAAGAAGAGGGCAATGCAGACAGAGGGCGGAGCTCCTGGAAAACAGAGAAACCAAATGTCGTATAGCGAGGATGCCCCCCTCCCCAATGCCCAGCAAGCCAAGAGGCCTTTATCTGAATTGTCCTCTGAGTCTCCTGGAGTCTCAGTGAAGAGGGAAGAGCTAGGGAACTCCTCAGACAGTTTATCTGTGGAGGAGCCAGAGTCTTCCCCAAATTCCCCAAATGAGGTCTCTTTTCTAAATATAGCTCTGCAATCAACCCCAAAGGACTCAAAACTCAATGCCACATTGCGGCAGAGGCCAACCCCAGAGTCCGAAGGGGAAATGGAGCCCAACTCCTTCACCCCTTCCCCCATAAGAGTGAAGGAAGAGCTCCATTCACAAGACATTGAATAACTGCTTTTAAAAAAAAAAAAAGGCATTATGCTGAAATGCCATCTTTAGTCCTTTAAAATGTTTTACCTGTTAATTTTAAGCATACTCAAGCCTCACTTTCTCTACCATCAATGTAAAGGAAGTGTGAAATCGAGAGTTAGAGCCCAGACTGTTTTATCCTTTCTTAATTCTTTTAAGTCAGATGTGTTTTTAATACAGGAATGT
>NW_026548742.1:0-1039 GCF_027596085.1 Anoplopoma fimbria | reverse complement strand
GAGAATATCAGAACAGTAGAATCAACAGAATCAGCATCAGTCACTAACCCTTTTTTAAGCAGGCTTGGTACAGTTTAAGATCAATTTTAAGAAAACAATATACTTAGTCTATCCTAGCAGAATCAAGTAGTTCAGTATCCTTCCAGAGTCAAAATACACTGGAGAAAGGTTTGTGTGGTCTGAGTATATATATCCTTGGAGCTTCAAACACTTCCTGATTAGAGAATATCAGAACAGTAGAATCAACAGAATCAGCATCAGTCACTAACCCTTTTTAAGCAGGCTTGGTACAGTTTAAGATCAATTTTAAAGAAAACAATATACTTAGTCTATCCTAGCAGAATCAAGTAGTTCAGTATCCTTCCAGAGTCAAAATACACTGGAGAAAGGTTTGTGTGGTCTGAGTATATATCCTTGAGATGTGTAAGCCACTCAACTAGCAGTTAAGAGGACAATTGACCTATTGAAGCTAAAGCACACCTCTCAGAGCAGTTCCTGATTAAAGGCACAGGAGCATCAAACACAACAGAGCTTCAAACACTTCCTGATTAGAGAATATCAGAACAGTAGAATCAACAGAATCAGCATCAGTCACTAACCCTTTTAAGCAGGCTTGGTACAGTTTAAGATCAATTTTAAGAAAACAATATACTTAGTCTATCCTAGCAGAATCAAGTAGTTCAGTATCCTTCCAGAGTCAAAATACACTGGAGAAAGGTTTGTGTGGTCTGAGTATATATATCCTTGAGATGTGTAAGCCACTCCCCCTAGCAGTTAAGAGGACAATTGACCTATTGAAGCTAAAGCACACCTCTCAGAGCAGTTCCTGATTAAAGGCACAGGAGCATCAAACACAACAGAGCTTCAAACTGCTTCTGATTAGAGAATATCAGAACAGTAGAATCAACAGAATCAGCATCAGTCACTAACCCTTTTTTAAGCTTGAGCCGGTACAGTTTTAAGATCCAATTTTAAGAAAACAATATGCTTAGTCTATCTAGCAGAATCAAGCTAGTTCAGTATCCTTCCAGAGTCAAAA
>NW_026548741.1:0-532 GCF_027596085.1 Anoplopoma fimbria | reverse complement strand
CCATACAGTTTGACAGATGTATTATTTTTCATTAGTGTCAATAACTTCAAGAGTATTCATAAATTATTTAAATTCACATAGAATTCCCGTGAATTTGAGGTCAACTTCTTTTATTCGTGACAAGCAAAAGCTGCGTGGAATCAAACACTTATTAAATGAAGTTTTAAATAACGTAGTTCGAGAACAATGACCACGTCCTGAACACCTAATTAGCTCTGCACAAAGTATTTAAGCATGACGAATCCATCCACTTCCTCCTTGACTCTGTTTTCTCATGACGTCAGAATCGCGAGACAACACAAAGAACCCAAAACCGCTTACCCAGCACCATGGACCAGGAACTCTTCCTCAACCCTTCCGACAACGAGCTGTTCGAAGGAGCTCACCCCCGAAGTCCCGAGGCTCCAACCTTCTCCCACCATCCTTCGTCGCCAGCAACCTCGGCTACGTTCCACCATTCACGTTCCTCGTGTCTCCCGACATTCATCCCCGGACAACTCCGAGGCCGTCGGCCCCTCGCCTTCCATCAGCC
>NW_026548740.1:0-764 GCF_027596085.1 Anoplopoma fimbria | reverse complement strand
AAAATACCCCAGAAGTGTCTTTTCTGACAGGAAACCATACTTTACATGAGTTTCTTCAAGTAAGGGCCTCTGGACTAATATCAACTAGTTTCCTTGTGTTTTCATGAAAACATGATACTTTCATCACTTTTAGATGCATTTACAGCTTTTCTGCTGCCAAAAGACGTTTCAGCCTTAAAATACCCCAGAAGTGTCTTTTCTGACAGGAAACCATACTTTAAATGAGTTTGTTCAAGTAAGGGCCTCTGGACTCATAATAACAAGTTTCCTTATGTTTTCATGAAAACATGATACTTTCATCACTTTTAGATGCATTTACAGCTTTTTTGCTCACAAAAGTTGTTTCAGCCTGAAAATACCCCAAAAGTGTATTTTCTGCGACGAAACCATAGTTCACGTGAGTTTCTTCAAGTCAGTGTATTTTGACTCTGGAGGGATACTGAACTACTTGATTCTGCTAGGATAGACTAAGTATATTGTTCTCTGCTTTCTTAAAATTGATCTTAAACTGTACCAAGCCTGCTTAAAAAAGGGTTAGTGACTGATGCTGATTCTCTTGATTCTACTGTTCTGACATTCTCTAATCAGGAAGTGTTTGATGCTCTGTTGTGTTTGATGCTCCTGTGCCTTTAATCAGGAACTGCTTTGAGAGGTGTGCTTTAGCTTCAATAGGTCAATTGTCCTCTTAACTGCTAGGGGGAGTGGCTTACACATCTCAAGGATATATATACTCAGACCACACAAACCTTACTCCAGTGTATTTT
>NW_026548739.1:0-864 GCF_027596085.1 Anoplopoma fimbria | reverse complement strand
ATATTAGTCCAGAGGCCCTTACTTGAAGAAACTCATAGCAAGTATGGTTTCCTGTCAGAAAAGACAATTTTGGGGTATTTTATGGCTGAAACGTCTTTTGGCAGCAGAAAAGCTGCAAATGCATCTAAAAGTGATGAACGTATCATGTTTTCATGAAATCACAAGGAAACTTATTATGAGTCCAGAGGCCCTTACTTGAAGAAACTCATGTAAAGTATGGTTGTATTTTGACTCTGGAGGATACTGAACTACTTGATTCTGCAAGGATAGACTAAGTATATTGTTCTCTGCTTTCTTAAAATTGATCTTAAACTGTACCAAGCCTGCAAAAGGGTTAGTGACTGATGCTGATTCTCTTGATTCTACTGTTCTGACATTCTCTAATCAGGAAGTGTTTGATGCTCTGTTGTGTTTTTTGATGCTCCTGTGCCTTTAATCAGGAATTTGCTTTGAGAGGTGTGCTTTAGCTTCAATAGGTCAATTGTCCTCTTAACTGCTAGAAGTGAACGCATCTCAAGGATATATATACTCAGACCACACAAACCTTACTCCAGTGTATTTTGACTCTGGAGGGATACTGAACTACTTGATTCTGCTAGGATAGACTAAGTATATTGTTCTCTGCTTTCTTAAAATTGATCTTAAACTGTACCAAGCCTGCTTAAAAAGGGTTAGTGACTGATGCTGATTCTCTTGATTCTACTGTTCTGACATTCTCTAATCAGGAAGTGTTTGATGCTCTGTTGTGTTTGATGCTCCTGTGCCTTTAATCAGGAACTGCTTTGAGAGGTGTGCTTTAGCTTCAATAGGTCAATTGTCCTCTTAACTGCTAGGGGAGTGGCTTACACATCTCAAGGATATATA
>NW_026548738.1:0-1516 GCF_027596085.1 Anoplopoma fimbria | reverse complement strand
CCTTGTGTTTTTATGAAAACATGATACTTTCATCACTTTTAGATGCATTTACAGCTTTTCTGCTGCAAAAAGACATTTCAGCCTTAAAATACCCCAAAAGTGTCTTTTCTGACATTAAATCATACTTTACATGAGTTTCTTCAAGTAAGGGCCTCTGGACTCATAATAACAAGTTACCTTGTGTTTTCATGAAAAGCCCTAGTATCAACTAGTTTCCTTGTGTTTTCATGAAAACATGATACTTTCATCACTTTTAGATGCATTTACAGCTTTTCTGCTAGAAAAACACGTTTCAGCCTTAAAATACCCCAAAAGTGTCTTTTCTGACAGGAATTCATACTTTACATGACTTTCTTCAAGTAAGGGCCTCTGGACTCATAATAACAAGTTACCTTGTGTTTTCATGAAAACATGATACTTTCATCACTTTTAGGTGCACTTACAGCTTTTCTGCTGCCAAAAGACGTTTCAGCCTTAAAATACCCCAAAAGTGTCTTTTCTGACATGAAATCATACTTTACATGAGTTTCTTCAAGTAAGGGCCTCTGGACTCATAATAACAAGTTTCCTTGTGTGTTCATGAAAACATGATACTTTCATCACTTTAAGATGCATTTACAGCTTTTCTGCTGCCAAAAGACGTTTCAGCCTTAAAATACCCCAAAAGTGTCTTTTCTGACAGGAAACCATACTTCACATGAGTTTCTTCAAGTAAAGGCCTCAGGAGTAATATCAACTAGTTTCCTTGTGTTTTCATGAAAACATGATACTTTCATCACTTTTAGATGCATTTACAGCTTTTCTGCTGCCAAAAGACGTTTCAGCCTTAAAATACCCCAAAAGTGTCTTTTCTGACATGAAATCATACTTTACATGAGTTTCTTCAAGTAAGGGCCTCTGGACTCATAATAACAAGTTTCCTTGTGTTTTCATGAAAACATGATACTTCCTTGTGTGTTCATGAAAACATGATACTTTCATCACTTTAAGATGCATTTACAGCTTTTCTGCTGCCAAAAGACGTTTCAGCCTTAAAATACCCCAAAAGTGTCTTTTCTGACAGGAAACCATACTTTACATGAGTTTCTTCAAGTAAAGGCCTCAGGAGTAATATCAACTAGTTTCCTTGTGTTTTCATGAAAACATGATACTTTCATCACTTTTAGATGCATTTACAGCTTTTCTGCTGCCAAAAGAGCGTTTCAGCCTTAAAATACCCCAAAAGTGTCTTTTCTGACATGAAATCATACTTTACATGAGTTTCTTCAAGTAAAGCCCTCAGGACTAATGTTAACTAGTTCCCTTGTGTTTTTATGAAAACATGATACTTTCATCACTTTTAGATGCATTTACAGCTTTTCTGCTAGAAAAAGACGTTTCAGCCTTAAAATACCCCAAAAGTGTCTTTTCTGACAGGAAACCATACTTTACATGAGTTTCTTCAAGTGAAGGCCTCAGGACTAATATCAACTAGTTTCCTTGTGTTTTCATGAAAACATGATACTTCCTTGTGTTT
>NW_026548737.1:0-1146 GCF_027596085.1 Anoplopoma fimbria | reverse complement strand
GTCTCCTCCCCGAACAGTTTTCCCTTGGACACTCAGGGGATCTTGCCAAACCATGCCGATGCATCAATGCTCGTACTGGCAAGCTCTTGTGGAGGCACAGCCAATTAAGATCTTTGAGACCATTGTCCAGTCCTCGTGGCTGGATCCCCCTCCAAATGCCTGTCGGGATCCCAATCACTGGACCTGCACACTCCCTCTGTCTCACCACCCCGTAGAGGACTCTGTGATTTAGCCTGACTGCTGTTTCTGAAGCCTCAGGATGGGCCCTCAGCCACCTGGCTGCATGATGGTAATGCCATGGCTGCTGCTCCACCCGGGGTGTCAGGTTGTTCCAAACCAACATGCTCCTGGCCTGATAGGAAAAGTAGAGTCGTAGGAAATGCCCTGAAGGATGCGCAACTGGAGCGGATAACTCCCTAAACAGAAATGAAACAAAGATGCAGTCCAGTTTCAGCGAGAGGTGTGGCACATCTCTCCCCCTGCTTCAATCCCAGCCAGCATGCGGGCCCTCGCCACATACTCGTATCTTCCTCCCCACATGAAAATAAACACGAGGCGCATTAGAGGCCTCCTCATGCTGGCTGGCAGTGGGTATATGTATGCCAAGTACAGGAGAGATGGCAGAACGTCTACCTTCAGAACAAGTACCTTCCCAATGAAAGTCAGGCACCTGCTCTTCCAGAGCGCAAGCTTCTTCTGGACTGCCAAAAGCGCCTGGTCCAGTTGGCCGTGGCACTATGGGCTGTCTCAAAGCTGACCCCTAGTACCTTCAGAGGTCCCGTGCAGAGCGACAGCCCCCCTGGTACATCCGTCCTTTCTTTCCACCGCCCAAAGAACTTCACCGAGGACTTGGCACAATTCAGTTTTGCGCCAGTCACCCGGCCGAAATTCTGGAAAATCTCCAAGGATCGGAGCAAGCATGCGTCGCTGCACAGTAGCAGTGTGGTATCATCTGCATACTGAGACAGTTTGACCCTTAGGCCCCCGCTGCCAGGTACCAGGAAACCTTTCACACCTGGGTCAGCCCGAATGGCTGCCGCCAGGGGCTCCGTATAAAGGATGTAGAGCAGTGGTGAAAGCGGACACCCCTGTCTTACCCCTGAGTGCAACCTGAAAACATCCCCTAGGTGACCGTTGACTGAAACC
>NW_026548736.1:0-742 GCF_027596085.1 Anoplopoma fimbria | reverse complement strand
ATGATGTTTCAGCCTTCGATGGCATCAACTTAAGATCTTAAAAATAAGAACTTGAAAATGTAAATATATACATATATATATATATATATATATATATAAATATATTGTGTTTTATATGTATGAACAAATGTCTCAATAAAGTTATTGAATTAAAAAAAAATAAAAAATAAAAATAAAATAAAAAATTAAAAATTAAAATTAAAAAATAAATAAATAAATAAAATCTACCCGGCATGCAATGCGCGGTGATCGCCGGAACCTATTTCCCGGTCACCGGGATTCTACCGGGGCGCCTCCTCTAGCTCCCAGACGGCTCAACCTCCTCTAGCTATGCTAGCTATAGGAGGTTGAGCCGTACTCGATCCACGGTACCGGTACCGTGAAAAACACCGGTAATCCG
This sequence comes from Anoplopoma fimbria, assembly GCF_027596085.1. Taxonomy (NCBI): domain Eukaryota; kingdom Metazoa; phylum Chordata; class Actinopteri; order Perciformes; family Anoplopomatidae; genus Anoplopoma; species Anoplopoma fimbria. The sequence continues at coordinate 342 of NW_026548736.1, read as the reverse complement.
GCACACCGGTATACAGGAGGATGAGCCGTCCAGATAAACATCCGTGAAAACATCATGACGTGACGTCACTGCACCGCGACTGTGACAAACGCGAAACATTAAATAAAGATAATAAAACATTAAATAAAGATAATGATCTTTCGTTTATATGTATGAACAAATGTCTCAAGAAAGTTATTGAATTTAAAAAAATAAAATAAAATAAAAACTACCTGGCATGCAATCCGCGGTGATCGCCGGAACCTATTTCCCGGTCACCGGGATTCTACCAGGAGCGGCTCCTCTAGCTCCCGGACGGCTCCAACCTCCTCTAGCTATGCTATCCTTCCGTTTTCAGCCCGC
>NW_026548735.1:0-1201 GCF_027596085.1 Anoplopoma fimbria | reverse complement strand
GGTGGTGGCACTGGCCTGCTAATTTCCCCAAAATGGAAATACTCTCTTGTCTCTGTTCCACAGTTCTCCCTTCCTCTTTTGAATTTCATGCTGTTACTGTCACTTATCCAGTCAAGCTCACCATTGCTGTTGTGTACCGCCCACCAGGCCTCTTGGTGAGTTCCTGGAGGAGCTTGGCCCACGACACACTAGTCTCGCACTTCCAAGCAATGATGGCTCGCTCATCATGCTCGGCGACTTCAACATCCAGACTGATGAGTTAGAACCTCTGCTTTCCTTCCTCTCCTCCTTTGACCTCTATCGCTCTCCCTCTCCTCCTACCCACAAGGCCGGCAGCCAGCTGGATCTTATCTTCACTAGACACTGTTCTACTGCTAACCTCTCTGTCACTCCCCTCCAGCACTCGGACCACTACTTCATGTCCTACTCCCTCTCCCTCTCTCTCCCCCTTACTTCCCACTCCACCTACCCACATGGTTTCTACCCGTAGTCACCTCCGCTCCCCTCTCCCCCGCTGATCTTTCCTCTTCCGTTACCTCTGCCCTCCCTGACCCTGAATCCTTCTCTCCCTATCCCCCCGATACTGCTACTGATCTTCTCCTCTCCACCCTTTCCTCCTCTTTGGACAACCTCTGTCCCTTCACCTCCAGGCCTGCACGGCCAACTCCTCCCCTGCCCCGTGGCTGTCGGACTCAGTGCGTACTGATAGACGGAGCCTAAGAGCGGCTGGAGCGTAAATGGAGAACAGGCAAACTCCCGGAGGACCTTCTTAACTTCCAATCTCTCCTTTCCACTTTTTCCTCCTCTCTAGCTACTGCTAAAAGCGGCTTTTTTCCGCTCGAAAATCCTAACCTCTGCTTCCAATCCTAAAAAACTCTTTGAAACTTTCTCTTCACTCCTCCAACCCCCACCCCCTCCTCCTACTTCCTCCCTTCTCCCTGATGATTTCGCCAACTTCTTTGACAAGAGCAGGTAAACGATATCAGATCCTCCTTCTCTCATGTGCAACCCCCCGCATCCCTGTCCACCCCCTCTCCCTCTCTACCCTCTACAGCTCTTCCCCTCAGCTCCCCCTTCCCCTCTCCACACCCAATCCTACCCCATTTTGCTCCCCTCTCCCCCTAACGAGGTCCTCGACCTTGTTACATCTAACCCGCCCCACCACGTGCTCCCCTTGACCCGATCCTCCTCTTCTTCAGTC
>NW_026548734.1:0-1506 GCF_027596085.1 Anoplopoma fimbria | reverse complement strand
AAAATGTAATTGTCTCTCAACAGAACTCTCTTTTATCGGACCATTTTCTAATAACCTTTGAATTTGTTCTACCAGAGTGTACGCCATTAGGCAAAAGTTTCTACACTAGATGTCTATCTGATAATGCTGTAGCTAAATTTAAAGAAGCGATTTCTTCAGGGTTTTATTCAGTACCATTGCTCAATATAACAGAGGACTCCTACGCTAGCTTTAGTCCGTCTCAGATTGACCATCTTGTTGATAGTGCTGCATGCTCACTGCGAATGACACTAGACTCTATAGCTCCTCTAAAAAAGAAGCTAATAAAAGAAAGGAGGTTTGCTCCATGGTATAATCCTCAAACCCGCGATTTAAAGCAAATATCGCGAAAACTTGAAAGGTAGAGAAAAAATTTATAATCTACTGCCCTCAACCAGTACCGATCGATCCATAGCTGTAGAACCTGAAATATATTTAGATGGCTTTTCTCCCATCGACCTTCAACAATTGACTTTAACTATTTCTAAGTCTAAACCTTCCACCTAAGTTTTACCTTTAATTAGCAACTCCTTATTAGAAATTATCAATCTGTCTTTACTGACGGGCCATGTACCACAGGCCTTCAAACTAGCTGTAAATCAAGAAACCTCTGATCCAGAGGTGTTGGCTAACTATAGACCTATATCTAACCTTCCGTTCCTCTCTAAGATCCTTGAGAAAGCAGTAGCAAATCAGCTCTGTGACTTTATGCATAACAATAGTTTATTTGAGGATTTTCAGTCAGGATTTAGAGTGAATCATAGCACAGAGACGGCACTGGTGAAAATTACCAATGACCTTCTAATAGCTTCAGACAAAGGACTTGTCTCTGTACTTGTATTGCTAGACCTTAGTGCTGCATTTGATACCATTGATCACCAAATCCTATTACAGAGATTGGAGCATCTTATAGGCATTAAAGGAACCGCACTTAGCTGGTTTAAGTCGTATTTATCAGACCGATCTCAGTTTGTATATGTAAACAATGAAAGCTCGATGAAAACCAGGGTTAGTCACGGAGTTCCACAGGGGTCTGTTCTTGGACCTATTTTATTTACCTTATATATGCTTCCCTTGGGGAATATTATCAGAAAACACTCAGTAAACTTTCATTGTTATGCAGATGATACCCAGTTATATCTATCAATTAAGCCAGACGAAACTAACCAGTTCTCTAAACTTCAAGCATGTCTTACGGACATAAAAACCTGGATGACCTGTAACTTTTTAATGTTAAACTCAGAAGTTAAAACAGAAGTTATCCTACTAGGCCCAGATCACCTTCGAATTCAATTATCTAACGATATAGTTTCTCTAGATGGCATTGCTCTAGCATCCAGCACTACCGTTAAGAACCTTGGAGTTATCTTTGACCAGGATCTGTCTTTTAACTCTTATATGAAACAGATCTCAAGGACAGCCTTTTTTCATTTACGTAACATTGCTAAAATCAGGCAAATCCTGTCTCAAAGCCGAAGATGCAGAAAA
>NW_026548733.1:0-541 GCF_027596085.1 Anoplopoma fimbria | reverse complement strand
GTGCATCAGCGCTCACTGACGCTAGACACACAGGTGCAACGCCAAACCACTCCCCAGGGAAACAAAAGGCATGCCATAGGGAACAACGAAACCAACTTACTTAGGAACCAATATTTGGTGGAGTTCACAATAAAAAAAGGTATGAACAATGATAAAAAAAATAAAACAAAATCAAATTAAATTTAGCTCGGCTACATTAGAAAATGGTCCGATAAAAGAGAGTTCTGTTGAGAGACAATTACATTTCTACTTCAATACCATAAACCAGAACAAGGTTCTTACTTGAAGAAACTCGTGTAAAGTATGGTTTCCTGTCAGAAAAGACACTTTTTGGGGTATTTCAAGGCTGAAATTGCAGAAAGACCAACTCATGTAAAGTATGAATTCTTGTCAGAAAAAACACTTTTGGGGTATTTTAAGGCTGAAACGTCTTTTTGCAGCAGAAAAGCTGTAAATGCATCTAAAAGTGATGAAAGTATCATGTTTTCATGAAAACACAAGGAAACTTGTTATTATGAGTCCAGAGGCCCTTACTTGAAGA
>NW_026548732.1:0-934 GCF_027596085.1 Anoplopoma fimbria | reverse complement strand
AGAACCGAGGCCCTTACTTGAAGAAACTCATGTAAACTATGGTTTCCTGTCAGAAAAGACACTTTTGGGGTATTTTAAGGCTGAAAAGCTGTAAATGCATCTAAAAGTGATGAAAGTATCATGTTTTCATGAAATCACAAGCAAACTTGTTATTATGAGTCCAGAGGCCCTTACTTGAAGAAACGTCTTTTTACATACTTTGATGAAAGCAGCATGTTTTCATGAAATCACAAGGAAATTGGTTGATATTAGACCCGAGGCCCTTACTTGAAGAAAAGCTGTAAATGCATCTAAAAGTGATGAAAGCAGCATGTTTTCATGAAATCACAAGGAAACTTGTTATTATGAGTCCAGAGGCCCTTACTTGAAGAAACTCATGTAAAGTATGGTTTCCTGTCAGAAAATACACTTTTTGGGTATTTTAAGGCAGAAAAGCTGTAAATGCATCTAAAAGTGATGAAAGTATCATGTTTTCATGAAATCACAAGGAAATTTGTTATTATGAGTCCAGAGGCCCTTAATGGAAGAAACGTCTTTTACATACTTTGATGAAAGTATCATGTTTTCATGAAATCACAAGGAAACTTGTTATTATGAGTCCAGAGGCCCTTACTTGAAGAAACGTCTTTTTACATACTTTGATGAAAGCAGCATGTTTTCATGAAATCACAAGGAAATTGGTTGATATTAGACCCGAGGCCCTTACTTGAAGAAACTCATGTAAAGTATGATTTCCTGTCAGAAAATACACTTTTTGGGTATTTTAAGGCAAAAAGCTGTAAATGCATCTAAAAGTGATGAAAGTATCATGTTTTCATGAAATCACAAGGAAATTTGTTATTATGAGTCCAGAGGCCCTTAATGGAAGAAACGTCTTTTTACATACTTTGATGAAAGTATCATGTTTTCATGAAATCACAAGCAAACTTGTTAT
>NW_026548731.1:0-2050 GCF_027596085.1 Anoplopoma fimbria | reverse complement strand
AATGATGACATGCGGTATTTACGTTTAGCCTTAGCCAGCAGTTTCAATACGCTTCAGAAGAAATGTCTGCAGTGGAAAATACTAATGAATGGTGGGAAGAGGTGAAGATGAGATTTAAAAAAGCATGTATTAACTTCAGCAAAGGGAAAAAATGGAAAGAAAACCAGAGAGAAAAAGAACTCAGAACACTCTTAAATAATGAAGCAATGAAAATAGACACAACATCCAATCAAAATGCGGAAAATTATATTGCATTAAAAGAAGAACTGGACAATATAGAGAAATATAGATGCAGAGGTGCCATGATCAGAAGCAAGGCGCAATATGTAATGGAGGGAGAAAAGTGTACCCTATTTTCTTGGTTTAGAAAAACAGAAACAAAACAAAACCTATATAAATGAGCTAGAAGATGAAAATGGTCAAACAGTAAATAACTTAGAAAGAATCCTGAAAACAGTAGAGATTTTTTACAAAGGTCTATTTAAAAGTGAAAACATAGATGAAAAACAAATGGAGAGAGTTCTCAAAGCAATTGAAGTAAAAATAACAAATGAGGGGTTAGGGTTAGGGGTTAGGGTTAGGTTAAAAACTGGCATTCTTTCTTTGTGAAAAGGTTGTTACCATCGGTATTAAAATGCAGCTCTGCTGTTCAGCTGTATGCTGGCCCTGGTCCTTAAACACCTGCTTTACCTCTGCTTTTATCTCCCCCAGGAATCTCTTTGAATAGCCCCGTGGAGTTAAGGCTGAAAAAAAGAGTCAGTGTGGCCTTTTCCACATCCTCTGGGAAGCTGCAGATTCTATGGAATCTGAGTAATTGTGATTTTATTATGCCCCTGAATGTGTGTTTGGGGTGATAACTGGACTTGTGGAGGAGAGCATGCCTGTCAGTATCTTTAAAAAACACTCTGGTTGCCAATGATTTTGTTTCTCCAATCCCTGGAATAAAAAATACTTGTGTGTCTAAAAATTCCAGTTTCTCTTTTTGTACATTGTGTGTGATTGAAATGGCCGGATGATGAGAGTCTAAAACCATTAAAAAGTTTTCAAAGTCCGTGATGGAGTTCCCCCAGATCCCAAATATATCATCTAAAAACCTGTAGTACAGTAATGGCAGGGTTTTGCACTTAATAAAAGCCGTTTCCTCCAAAAACGCATGTATAGGTTGGCAAAGGCCGGGCAAATCTTTTGCCCATAGCTGTGCCGTGATCTGGAGATACATATTTTGTATTGAACTCAAAATCATTCTTTGCCCGCCTTCATTGCCTCCGCTCCGACACTGAGCCTCTTGCCGGCAGGAATCAGCTTAGATATGTCACAGTCCGAGTCCGAGTAATCTGCAGAAGGCATCATTTCACTTTGTGTTATTTCACTTACGCTTATGAAAACAGCTGCTGGAGCTGCCGCAGCCACAACACCTCCTTCTCCATGCCTGGAAAATCTGCTTTGTCCGCAACCAGGAACAGTGCCGAAGACTCCACCTCCATCCCCACGGCACCAGCACTACCGACACGGGATATGCTGCGCTGACCCTTATTTCTGGTTCTCTCTTCGCCCACTTGACCCCGGGATGTTCTCCACCTCTGAGCCAACGAAAGCAAAGAGTCTGTCATCTATGCTGTCCAAGGCCGTCACCGCACTCACTGCCGTAGGAAGGTGGGTCTCTGCCCCCACATCTCCGCTTGCTGACTGCAACGCCCCCGTCTCCCCGGGTCTGTCCATCTCACTGATCATTCTCCTCTCCGGCCTCTGTCTCTCTCCCTGCTCCCCGGCGTCGGTTCGCAGTGCAGAAACCCGACTGATCGCATTACGGCATAACTGGCACCTCTTATTGTTTTTATTGCACTCCTGCCTAGTGCCCCTGAATGCCACACCTGTGGCACTGAAAGTCCGGGCACCTCTCATTATGTGACCAGGCTGGATGCAAATCAGGCAGACTTTGACCTGGCGATCAAAACACTCTGGTTGCCAATGATTTTGTTTCTCCGATCCCTGGAATAAAAAATACTTGTGTGTCTAAAAATTCCAGTTTCTCTTTTTGTACATTGTGTGC
>NW_026548730.1:0-1349 GCF_027596085.1 Anoplopoma fimbria | reverse complement strand
CGCGGTCATTTTCTCGCGGATGGAGCAGCATGGAGAGACAGGCTGATGGCACCACTGTTTCCCCACTTCATGCACTCTTTTACGGACGTTTTCAGCCGGCGGTCGCGGTCATTTTCTCGCGGATGGAGCAGCATGGAGAGACAGGCTGATGGCACCACTGTTTCCCCACTCCATGCTCTCTCTTTTACGGACGTTTTCAGCCGGCGGTCGCGGTCATTTTCTCGCGGATGGAGCAGCATGGAGAGACAGGCTGATGGCACCACTGTTTCCCCACTCCATGCTCTCTTTTACGGACGTTTTCAGCCGGCGGTCGCGGTCATTTTCTCGCGGATGGAGCAGCATGGAGAGACAGGCTGATGCTGTTTACCCACTCCATGCTCTCTCTCTTTACGGACGTTTTCATCCGGCGGTCGCGGTCATTTTCTCGCGGATGGAGCAGCATGGAGAGACAGGCTGATGGCACCACTGTTTTACCCACTCCATGCTCTCTCTTTTACGGACGTTTTCAGCCGGCCCGGTCACGGTCATTTTCTCGCGGATGGAGCAGCATGGAGAGACAGGCTGATGGCACCACTGTTTCCCCACTTCATGCACTCTTTACGGACGTTTTCAGCCCAGTCGCGGTCATTTTCTCGCGGATGGAGCAGCATGGAGAGACAGGCTGATGGCACCACTGTTTACCCACTCCATGCTCTCTCTTTTACGGACGTTTTCAGCCGGCGGTCGCGGTCATTTTCTCGCGGATGGAGCAGCATGGAGAGACGGGCTGATGGCACCACTGTTTCCCCACTTCATGCTCTCTCTTTTACGGGCGTTTTCAGCCGGCGGTCGCGGTCATTTTCTCGCGGATGGAGCAGCATGGAGAAACAGGCTGATCACACCACTGTTTCCCACTTCATGCACTCTTTTACGGACGTTTTCAGCCGGCGGTCGCGGTCATTTTCTCGCGGATGGAGCAGCATGGAGAGACAGGCTGATGGCACCACTGTTTTACCCACTCCATGCTCTCTTTTACGGGCGTTTTCATCCGGCGGTCAGCGGTCATTTTCTCGCGGATGGAGCAGCATGGTTGTTTCGGTTCATTTTACGCCGTTTTAGTGTGCTAAAAGACCCGCTGTCACTCCCAGAGTTTACCCTGACTTGGAGCACTCTGCTGCGGGTGTTTTGACGCTGTGATGCCGGTCATTTTACGCCGTTTCACTGCCTTAAAAGACAGATTCAGCCGGATTTCAGCACTAAAATCCTCCGGAAAGCGCCTGCTATTTTTCTCCTCTCTGGGCTGCTGGAGGTCATTTTACGCCGTTTTAGTGTGCTAAAAGACCCGCTGTCACTCCCAGAGTTTACCCTGA
>NW_026548729.1:0-559 GCF_027596085.1 Anoplopoma fimbria | reverse complement strand
TATATTATTACTTCGTTCAATTTACGTATTATATAACGCTTATATAAATAATAGTTAATAGTAATAAAATATTGGGAACAATTAGAAATAAATTGATTAACATTTTCAAAAGTTTCTAACAAGAAATGAAAAACAATTAAAGGAATTAATTTGAACTCACTGAAAACATGGTATCTGTGGCATCAATGCACTGAGGGAGATGAGGGAATATTTTTCATGAATTTGTTATTAAATCTTAATTAATAATCTCAAAGAATCGAGAAAGGTATGACTCAAGAACACTTTGTGAGAAAATCAACAGTATGACATAATGAGCAACATTTGTTAATATTGTATTTGAATTATTAAAATATAATTACAACTGTCGTTTTTGGGATATTGTAAAACTGATTGTCCAAGTCTTCATGTGATGCAGACTGTGCTAAATAATGAACAAACTGTTATTATGTGTTTGTCAAACATTATTATAAACTAATTATACTGAGAGATGAGAACAGTAAACATTAATTCTTCAGTTTAACCAAACAGTGATCGAGATCCAAGTCAAATCCAGCTCCAC
>NW_026548728.1:0-1769 GCF_027596085.1 Anoplopoma fimbria | reverse complement strand
TTCTGGGGCCGGTATTTCAAAACTTGTAATCCAGATCAGAATGATCCGGATAACCAAATCCCCCTGTCCTCAGCCACGGATCAACCTGATCTATCCCGGTATTTCAAAACTTTGCTGGATTGGATCAGAGTGATCCTGATACCGGCAGATTGGGATGTCCAAATCCGTCCCGCCCCTGGATCACAGACAGGAAACAGGAAATGGAGCCAACATTTTACAGAAAAAGGAGAAGCTAGCTCAACTATTGTCTCTGAATTAAAGTATAATCTTAGCCAGTGTTGATGCGTCCTCAGACTAGATGAAAGGCAATCATTATATTGAGTTAACCAATTATGTAAATCAGCACAAAGTTGAAAGAAGAGCTCGGCGATCTCTAATTAAGCAGAGTTCGCGCTAATGCGAGCTAACGCTGCTCCATTGACTCCTGTGTTAAGGAGCTAACAAGCTAGTAAATAGGCTAGCGTCTGTATGTCGCGGTCCACAGTCCATTTGAATGCATTCACTCGCAAGGCATTGTGTGTAGATTTTAAAATGTGTTGTACATATCTTTTTTAGGAAACAGTTGTTAACAAAGGGGACAGCCCTAAAACCTTAATATTAGATTTTCTTTACAGATGTCTGTGGGAAGAGACTTGCACAGACTTGCTCGTTGTATCACTACAATGACAATAAAAAAACCTCTTTATCTTTATCTTTTTCTTTATTTCCCTGTATGCCAGCATGGCAAGTTTGATTACACTGGGTTATTTTCTGTGGGGCTGAACCTGATGAATATTGTCATTATCAATTAATCTACTTGACCGTGAAGTTTATAAAATATCATAAAATAGTGAAAAATGCCTCTTACATTATCCCAGAGTCTAATGCCACCTTCAAATGTCTATTTTTTATCCAATCAACAGTCCAAAACCCGAAGATTTATAACGATATAAAAATCCTCCCAATGGGAAAGTTGAAACCAGAGACGTTTTCTCCACTTTTGCATAATGACTGAAATGATTAATAGATCTAAATCTGATTCATTTTCTCGATTGACAAATCGATTAGGTCAACTAACAGTTTCAGCTCTACATCTTTGCACAGACTTGCTCCAAATGGCATTACTTTTTGAGCTTTGGCTATGAAAATTAAGTGTGTGTGCAATGCATGTGAATAAAAACATTTGACAGAGTTTTAGTGAGGTAGCCTTTATCAGTGGGTAACTGAAAAAAAACAAATCAAACTAACACTTCTTAAACAAGAAGAAGTGAAGTTAATTCAGTTGCTGGAAAAGCAGTTAAAAGACTGAAATGTATACTGCATAATTCCTTGTTAATTGAGTTTGTAATGTCACTTACATCGCAGTAGTGTAATGTTTATTCTGTGTTGCACTTCTGATGCCGATTTGTTAAAGCATTGCAGTGAACAGCGTGCATGTTTGCAGAAAAAAGAACGTGTGAAAAGGAAATAAAAACATTGATCAAACAGCAGTGAAGCTTAGTTGTATTAAACAAAGAACTTTGGGAGCAGTTACACTTCAACTGTTCAAATCTTAACATGTAATCTCCCTCAAATCCACCTCTGAGGTGGGATCAGGGTGATCCTGATTTTTAGGATCAAACTGATCCAGATTTCCCACTTAAGTTTTGAAATACTCAACAGCAGCTTTTAATCCGGATCAAAGGCAGGATTGGATTGCCAAATCTGAATCTGAATCTTCAGGATCAGATTTGCTTTAAATACCCGTTTTTAGGATCCTGATCAGGATTTAATCCAATCCAGGTGGATTA
>NW_026548727.1:0-481 GCF_027596085.1 Anoplopoma fimbria | reverse complement strand
GCCATACCACCCTAGACACGCCCGATCTCGTCTGATCTCGAAGCTAAAGCAGGGTCGGGCCTGGTCAGTACTTGGATGGGGACCGCCTGGGAATACCAGGTGCTGTAAGCTTTTTCCTCCTCTTTACAAAAGCAGAGGGCGCTGCTGCTTTTTCAGTGGACACCGACAGGGTGGGAAGGATATAGCTAGATCATGACTTGCCGGTATAGAAATGACACAAATCCAGTTAAATGATGGCTTTCATCATTCCTAAGCTCATCGATCATTTTCTTTTCAATTTTATGCTAACGTATTCTACATTTCAACAGTAAATATTAATATTTTTACTGCACTACATTTGTGATCCTTATAGCCACTTTGTACATTCTGATTTGACATTTAAAAGCTGTGAGTGTGTCTGGAAATCTGCAGGCGCTCCCTGTATAGACGACAGAGCAAAGCGTGGTGATATAGTATCTTTAAAAGGACCTTTGGTAGGCAC
>NW_026548726.1:0-1984 GCF_027596085.1 Anoplopoma fimbria | reverse complement strand
CTTTTGGCAGCAGAAAAGCTGTAAATGCATCTAAAAGTGATGTTATCATGAGTCCAGAGGCCCTTACATGAAGAAACTCATGTAAAGTATGGTTTCCTGTCAGAAAAGACACTTTTGGGGTATTTTAAGGCTGAAACGTCTTTTTGCAGCAGAAAAGCTGTAAATGCATCTAAAAGTGATGAAAGTATCATGTTTTCATGAAATCACTTGGAAACTTGTTAAAATAAGTCCAGGGGCCCTTACTTGTAGAAACTCATGTAAAGTATGGTTTCCTGTCAGAAAAGACACTTTTGGGGTATTTTAAGGCTGAAACGTCTTTTTGCAGCAGAAAAGCTGTAAATGCATCTAAAAGTGATGAAAGCAGCATGAAATCACAAGGAAACTTGTTATCATGAGTCCAGAGGCCCTTACATGAAGAAACTCATGTAAAGTATGGTTTCCTGTCAGAAAAGACACTTTTGGGGTATTTTAAGGCTGAAACGTCTTTTTGCAGCAGAAAAGCTGTAAATGCATCTAAAAGTGATGAAAGCAGCATGTTTTCATGAAATCACAAGGAAACTTGTTAAAATAAGTCCAGAGGCCCTTAAATGAAGAAACTCATGTAAAGTATGGTTTCCTGTCAGAAAAGACACTTTTGGGGTATTTTAAGGCTGAAACGTCTTTTGGCAGCAGAAAAGCTGTAAATGCATCTAAAAGTGATGAAAGTATCATGTTTTCATGAAATCACTTGGAAACTTGTTATTATGAGTCCAGGGGCCCTTACTTGTAGAAACTCATGTAAAGTATGAATTCCTGTCAGAAAAGACACTTTTGGGGTATTTTAAGGCTGAAACGTCTTTTTGCAGCAGAAAAGCTGTAAATGCATCTAAAAGTGATGAAAGCAGCATGTTTTCATGAAATCACAAGGAAACTTGTTATTATGAGTCCAGAGGCCCTTACATGAAGAAACTCATGTAAAGTATGGTTTCCTGTCAGAAAAGACACTTTTGGGGTATTTTAAGGCTGAAACGTCTTTTGGCAGCAGAAAAGCTGTAAATGCATCTAAAAGTGATGAAAGTATCATGTTTTCATGAAATCACAAGGAAACTTGTTATCATGAGTCCAGAGGCCCTTACATGAAGAAACTCATGTAAAGTATGGTTTCCTGTCAGAAAAGACACTTTTGGGGTATTTTAAGGCTGAAACGTCTTTTTGCAGCAGAAAAGCTGTAAATGCATCTAAAAGTGATGAAAGTATCATGTTTTCATGAAATCACTTGGAAACTTGTTATTATGAGTCCAGGGGCCCTTACTTGTAGAAACTCATGTAAAGTATGGTTTCCTGTCAGAAAAGACACTTTTGGGGTATTTTAAGGCTGAAACGTCTTTTTGCAGCAGAAAAGCTGTAAATGCATCTAAAAGTGATGAAAGCAGCATGTTTTCATGAAATCACTTGGAAACTTGTTATTATGAGTCCAGAGGCCCTTACATGAAGAAACTCATGTAAAGTATGGTTTCCTGTCAGAAAAGACACTTTTGGGTATTTTAAGGCTGAAACGTCTTTTGGCAGCAGAAAAGCTGTAAATGCATCTAAAAGTGATGAAAGCAGCATGAAATCACAAGGAAACTTGTTATCATGAGTCCAGAGGCCCTTACATGAAGAAACTCATGTAAAGTATGGTTTCCTGTCAGAAAAGACACTTTTGGGGTATTTTAAGGCTGAAACGTCTTTTTGCAGCAGAAAAGCTGTAAATGCATCTAAAAGTGATGAAAGTATCATGTTTTCATGAAATCACTTGGAAACTTGTTATTATGAGTCCAGGGGCCCTTACTTGTAGAAACTCATGTAAAGTATGAATTCCTGTCAGAAAAGACACTTTTGGGGTATTTTAAGGCTGAAACGTCTTTTGGTAGCAGAAAAGCTGTAAATACATCTAAAAGTGATGAAAGCAGCATGAAATCACAAGGAAACTTGTTATCATGAGTCCAGAGGCCCTTACATGAAG
>NW_026548725.1:0-893 GCF_027596085.1 Anoplopoma fimbria | reverse complement strand
CGCTCATCCCGTAACCACGAGGTTGGTGGTTCGAACCCCTCTTCAGTCAACATGCAGAGGTGTCCTTGAGCGAGACACCTAACCCCCAGTTGCTCCCCAGGCATCCCACTGCTCCTCTGTGATGGGTTGAATGCAGATAATTGTAATTTGTCATTGTTGGACTAATGAAGGCTTCATTAATATTAACATACTATACTATGACTTTTTTATGACCTTTTTCCGACATACTATACTATGACCTTTTTATGACTTTTTCGACATGCTATACTATTGTGTTTTCATCACTTTTGTCGACATACTAAATTATTGATTTATTTGACTTTTGTTGACATATTATAGTATAACATTTTAATAATTTTTTACGACATACTATACTATGACTTTTTTCGCCATAATATATATTACATTTTTCAATTCATTTTTCGACATGCTATACTATGACATTTTTATAATTTTTTACGACATACTATACTATGACTTTTTTCGCCATAATATATATTTTATTTTTTCATTCATTTTTCGACATGCTATACTATGACATTTTTATAATTTTTTACGACATACTACACTATGACTTTTTTCGCCATAATATATACAAAATTTTTTCATTCATGTTTCGACATGCTATACTATGACTTTTTTCGCCATAATATATATTACATTTTTCAATTCATTTTTCGACATGCTATACTATGACATTTTTATAATTTTTTTTTGTATTTTGACTCTGGAGGGATACTGGACTACTTGATTCTGCTAGGATAGACTAAGTATATTGTTTTCTTAAAATTGATCTTAAACTGTACCAAGCCTGCTTAAAAAAGGGTTAGTGACTGATGCTGATTCTGTTGATTCTACTGTTCTGATATTCTCTAATCAGGAAGTGTTTGAAG
>NW_026548724.1:0-1083 GCF_027596085.1 Anoplopoma fimbria | reverse complement strand
GCGTTTGTCACAGTCGCGGTGCAGTGACGTCACGTCATGATGTTTTCACGGATGTTTATCTGGACGGCTCATCCTCCTGTATACCGGTGTGCCGGATTACCGGCGTTTTTCACGGTACCGGTACCGGTGGACCGACCGGCTCAACCTCCTATAGCTAGCATAGCTAGAGGAGGTTGAGCCGTCTGGAAGCTAGAGGAGGCGTCCCGGTAGAATCCCGGTGACCGGGAAATAGGTTCCGGCGATCACCGCGCATTGCATGCCGGGTAGATTTTTTTTTTTTTTTTTTTTTTAAATTCACTAACTTTATTGAGACATTTGTTCATACATATAAAACACAATATATTTATATATACATGTATATATTTAAATTTTCAAGTTCTTATTTTTAAGATCTTAAGTTGATGCCACGAAGGCTGCAATATCATCTATTATCTTTATTTAATGTTTTATTATCTTTATTTAATGTTTCGTTTGTCACAGTCGCGGTGCAGTGACGTCACGTCATGATGTTTTCACGGATGTTTATCTGGACGGCTCATCCTCCTGTATACCGGTGTGCCGGATTACCGGCGTTTTTCACGGTACCGGTACCGGTGGACCGACCGGCTCAACCTCCTGTAAGCTGGCATAGCTAAGAGGAGGTTGAGCCGTCTGGGAAGCTAGAGGAGCGTCCCGGTAGAATCCCGGTGACCGGGAAATAGGTTCCGCTGATCACCGCGCATTGCATGCCGGGTAGATTTTTTTTTTTTTTTTTTTTTTTTTTTTTAAAATTCACTTACTTTATTGAGACATTTGTTCATACATATAAAACACAATATATTTATATATATATGTATATATTTAAATTTTCAAGTTCTTATTTTAAGATCTTAAGTTGATACCCACGAAGGCTGCAATATCATCTATTATCTTTTACTTTAATGTTTTTAGCGTTTGTCACAGTCGCGGTGCAGTGACGTCACGTCATGATGTTTTTCACGGATGTTTATCTGGACGGCTCATCCTCCTGTATACCCGGTGTGCCGGATTGCGGTGTTTTTCACGGTACCGGTACCGGTGGACCGCGGCTCAACCTCCTATAGC
>NW_026548723.1:0-451 GCF_027596085.1 Anoplopoma fimbria | reverse complement strand
GGGCTTAAATTGACAAATAGCAGCTTTTGGCAGTAATGTCGCGTAAACTGCAGGTAAACTGTGTATTATTGAACATGACCCAAATTTCAGTAAAAACTGTGTATTAATGAACATTATCGAGTTTCGAGACTATATCCTGCAGAAATGTGTTTTAGGAGGCTTAAAGTGATAAATAGCAGCTTTTGGCAGTAATGTCGCGTAAACTGGAGGTAAACTGTGTATTAATAAACATTATCGAGTTTCGAGACTATATCCAGCAGAAATGTGTTTTAGGAGGCTTAAAGTGATAAATACCAGCGTTATGTCGCGTTAACTTCAGGTAAACTGATAATGTTCATTAATACAAGCTGCTATTTATCACTTTAAGCCCAAAAAGCAGGATATAGTCTCGGCAGTAATGTCGCGTAAACTGGAGGTAAACTGTATATTAATGAACATTATCGAGTTTTGA
>NW_026548722.1:0-539 GCF_027596085.1 Anoplopoma fimbria | reverse complement strand
TTATCGAGTTTCGAGACTATATCCTGCAGAAATGTGTTTTAGGAGGCTTAAAGTGATACATAGCAGCTTTTGGCAGTAATGTCGCGTAAACTGGAGGTAAACTGTGTATTAATGAACATTATCGAAGTTTCGAGACAGTTATGACAGTTATGTAAAGCGTTAACTACAGGTAAACTGTGTATTAATGAACATTATACGCGTTTAGAACTATATCCTTAAGTTTTGGGATTTCAGTGACAAATAGCAGCTTTTGGCAGTAATGTCGCGTAAACTGTGTATTAATGAACATTATCGATTTTTGAGACTATATCCTGCAGAAATGTGTTTTAGGAGGCTTAAAAAAGTGATACATAGCAGCTTTTTGGCAGTAATGTCACGTAAACTAGGTAACTGTGTATTATTGAACATTACCCAAATTTCAGTAAATGTCCAGCAGAAATGTGTTATAGTGGTAAACAGTTTTTGACGGTAATATGGCGTAAACTGTGTATTAATGAACATTATCGAGTTTCGAGACTATATCCTGCAGAAATGTGTTT
>NW_026548721.1:0-1101 GCF_027596085.1 Anoplopoma fimbria | reverse complement strand
TTTCATCATTCCTAAGCTCATCGATCATTTTCTTTTCAATTTTATGCTAACGTATTCTACATTTCAACAGTAAATATTAATATTTTTACTGCACTACATTTGTGATCCTTATAGCCACTTTGTACATTCTGATTTGACATTTAAAAGCTGTGAGTGTGTCTGGAAATCTGCAGGCGCTCCTAGACGACAGAGCAAAGCGTGGTGATATAGTATCTTTAAAAGGACCTTTGGTAGGCACAATATTTGCTTACGGCCATACCACCCTGAACACGCCCGATCTCGTCTGATCTCGGAAGCTAAGCAGGGTCGGGCCTGGTCAGTACTTGGATGGGAGACCGCCTGGGAATACCAGGTGCTGTAAGCTTTTTCACTCCTCTTTACAAAAAGCAGAGGGCGCTGCTGCTTTTTCAGTGGACACCGACAGGGTGGGAAGGATATAGCTAGATCATGACTTGCCGGTATAGAAATGACACAAATCCAGTTAAATGATGGCTTTCATCATTCCTAAGCTCATCGATCATTTTCTTTTCAATTTTATGCTAACGTATTCTACATTTCAACAGTAAATATTAATATTTTTACTGCACTACATTTGTGATCCTTATAGCCACTTTGTACATTCTGATTTGACATTTAAAAGCTGTGAGTGTGTCTGGAAATCTGCAGGCGCTCCCTGTATAGACGACAGAGCAAAGCGTGGTGATATAGTATCTTTAAAAGGACCTTTGGTAGGCACAATATTTGCTTACGGCCATACCACCCTGAACACGCCCGATCTCGTCTGATCTCGGAAGCTAAGCAGGGTCGGGCCTGGTCAGTACTTGGATGGGAGACCGCCTGGGAATACCAGGTGCTGTAAGCTTTTTCACTCCTCTTTACAAAAAGCAGAGGGCGCTGCTGCTTTTTCAGTGGACACCGACAGGGTGGGAAGGATATAGCTAGATCATGACTTGCCGGTATAGAAATGACACAAATCCAGTTAAATGATGGCTTTCATCATTCCTAAGCTCATCGATCATTTTCTTTTCAATTTTATGCTAACGTATTCTACATTTCAACAGTAAATATTAATATTTTTACTGCACTACATTGTGATCCTTA
>NW_026548720.1:0-911 GCF_027596085.1 Anoplopoma fimbria | reverse complement strand
TTTTTTTAATTTATTTATTTATTCATTTTTAAATTCAATAACTTTATTGAGACATTTGTTCATACATATAAAACACAATATATTTATATATATATATATATATGTATATATTTACATTTTCAAGTTCTTATTTTTAAAATAAATAAAATAAAAAATGAAAAATAAAAATAAAATAAAACAAGTATTATAAATAAGCAATAAAAAAAACAGTAGAAAAAACAACAATAACTGAAATACTATATTTACAGACAGAGAAAAAACAACAACTATTTCAACTACTTTTAACTTTTTTAACCATTATTGCACAGTGCAATGTATTGCACAGGTTTCTATTGTCATGTTATTATGTTATTATTGTCCTGTGGTCATGTGGTCTGCTGGGAGCAGAGTTGGTTGTGCAGCCTGACAGCAGCAGGAAGGAAGGACCTGCGGTACCTCTCCTTCACACACCGGGGGTGAAGCAGCCGGTGGCTGAAGGAGCTGCACAGAGCTGCCAGGGTGTCCTGCATGGGGTGGGAGGTATTGTTCATCAGGGATGACAGCTTGGCCATTGTTAAATGTTATATTATCTTCATTTAATGTTTTATTCTCTTTATTTAATGTTTCATTCTCTTCATTTAATGTTTTATTATCTTTATTTAATGTTTCGCGTTTGTCACAGTCGCGGTGCAGTGACGTCACGTCATGATGTTTTCACGGATGTTGATCTGGACGGCTCATCCTCCTGTATACCGGTGTGCCGGATTACCGGTGTTTTTCACGGTACCGGTACCGGTGGACCGGCCGGCTCAACCTCCTATAGCTAGCATAGCTAGAGGAGGTTGAGCCGTCTGGGAGCTAGAGGAGGCGTCCCGGTAGAATCCCGGTGACCGGGAAATAGGTTCCGGCGATCACCGCGCATTGCATGCCGG
>NW_026548719.1:0-2582 GCF_027596085.1 Anoplopoma fimbria | reverse complement strand
CTCCAGAAGTTAAATACACTGGACAGCAGGGGACGCTGCTGCATCAACAATGAGACTCAAACACACAACAGTGTTTCTGTCTCCTCTGCACTCAGACACACAGACACACAGGGAGACGGGCGGGGATCAAACCTGTGACACGGACACAAATTAAACCCATCAGCATGAATATCAAGTTGAGCTGTGAAACATTCCATCAACCTCTTTAAATCCACTTCTCTCCTCAGATTTCCCCTCAAGCAGCTTTAAGGTTGGAAAACTGCTGCAGCTGGATTAGATTCAGTGTTGAAGTCAAACATTAAACCACCATCTTTGTTTTCTTTATTTCCACTGGTGGAAAGACACCAAGTACATCTACTCAAGTACTGTAGTACAGTTTTGAAGTATGTGTACTTTGTACCTGAATACATCCATGTTATGCTACTTTATACTTCTACTCCACTAGATCTCAGAAGGAAACATTGTACTTTTTACTCCACTACATGTATTAAACAGCTATGGTTATTATCAGATTAATATTTAAAATACTAAACATGTGATCAGTTTATTAAATATGAAGCATTAGTTTAGATAAAACTACCAAACGGTATTAACAAGAAGTTCAAATGAGCTCCATCTGGACCAGCTACATGTTAAAGTACCTTCTACATTATAATGATCAATAATAATGATCCAATAATATAATAATTAAACACAGAGGGGGCATTCTGTATAATGAGTACTTTTACTTTGAATCATTTCAGTCCTTCTGTACTTTAACTGAAGTCACATGTTGAATGCAGTACTTTAAGTTATGATGAAGTATTTCTGATACTGGTACTTCTTGAGTAAATTAACTGAATACTTCCTCCACCACTATTAATTCAAGTGAAGAAGATCCACATTAAAGTTGGGTAAGATGTGAACTGTTCTGGTTCTGCTTGTTGGTTCTGGTTCTTATCAAATCCTCTGATTCAGAAAATTAACCACAATATGAATTAATGTAAATAAGAGATTTCACGATGATAATAACGGAGTTTGGATTCAGCTTTCATTCAGTCGGCCGAACTGCTCTGTCTGCGCAGGCGCACTGTGCTGTTTGTCTGTAAGCTTCTAGAAAGTTCGACACACACACACACACACACACACACACACACACACACACACACACACACACACACACACACACACACACACACACACACACTTCTATATGAACTCAGCTGATTTCCTATAAATGAAGAGGGGAGAAGTAACAGTGACCATGTGATCTAACAACATGAGAACAGGAAGTGAACCTTGAATAGTTCAGTGCGTCAGTTCAGACTCCATGTTGAGTGGACAGAGCAGAAGGAGGTAAATTGAAGGCTGAGGCAGGGTGAGTGTTAATCCAACATCTGATTGTTTTACTGTCAAAGTCTGTGAGTCAGTTTTCTCCCTGTGGACTGTAGAGGAGACACATGTTAGAATGAACTGTCTGCTGTTATTACACTTTGTACTGTGTGTGTGCGTGTGTGTGTTCTGTGTGTGTGTGTGTGTTCTGTGTGTGTGTGTGTGTGTGTGTGTGTGTTGTGTGTGTGTGTGTTGTGTGTGTGTGTGTGTTCTGTGTGTGTGTCTGTGTGTGTGTTGTGTGTGTGTGTGTGTGTGTGTGTGTGTGTGTGTGTGTGTGTGTGTGTGTGTGTGTTGTGTGTGTGTGTGTGTGTGTGTGTTACTTCCTGTTCTCTCGGTCTTGATTCTTGTGTTACTGTTTTACTCTCAGACTGACTTCAGATCAGAAGATGAGTGGTTGTGTGGAGGAAGAGGAGGACAGAGCAGAGTCTCTAGTCTCCGGCTGTCTGTCTATGAAGAGTGACGGGTCCAAAGATGATCCTCTGACCTTCAGTAATGAACCTGGACCCTCAGACACAAAGTAAGAGAACTGCTGCTAACTCATTAATAGGAGTTATTTCCAGTTACTTTACCTCTGACAATGTTTTCTGTTGATTTAGAGATTTTAAGTTGAGTTTGAGGTTCTTCCTCTTATTACCAGTGACTGCTGTCAGTCACCTAGAAAAGCTGTAATGTAATCTAAGAGGACTAATACAAACTTTTAACCTTCTAAATATCAGCAGTAACAGTAGTTTGTGTGTTCAGAGCTCCTTTAATGTCTTTGTTGTTATCAAGGATTCATTATGAATAAAATCATGTTGGTGTTTGCAGAGTTCAGTACAGACAGAGAGCAGAGTCTCCAGTATCCAGCTGTCTGTCTATGAAGAGTGATTGGTCCAAAAGTCTTCCTCCAGACTTCAGTAATGAACCTGGACCCTCAGACACAAAGTAAGAGACTGTTTTTACTGTGAGCTGACCTGATGAAGATGATGCATTGAGGATTTTCAATTCAATTCAGTTTATTTTGTATAGCCCAGAATCACAAATTACAAATTTGCCTCAGAGGGCTTTACAATCTGTACACATGCGACATCCTCTGTCCTTCCCTCACATCGGCACAGGAAAAACTCCCCTAAAAAAACCCTTTAACAGGGAGAAAAAAGGAAGAAACCTATGGGAGAACGACAGAGGAGGGATCCTTCTCCCAGAATGGACAGAAAGCAATAGATGTCATG
>NW_026548717.1:0-2301 GCF_027596085.1 Anoplopoma fimbria | reverse complement strand
GGGTGGGAGGTATTGTTCATCAGGGATGACAGCTTGGCCATTGTTAAATGTTATATTATCTTCATTTAATGTTTTATTCTCTTTATTTAATGTTTCATTCTCTTCATTTAATGTTTTATTATCTTTATTTAATGTTTCGCGTTTGTCACAGTCGCGGTGCAGTGACGTCACGTCATGATGTTTTCACGGATGTTGATCTGGACGGCTCATCCTCCTGTATACCGGTGTGCCGGATTACCGGTGTTTTTCACGGTACCGGTACCGGTGGACCGGCCGGCTCAACCTCCTATAGCTAGCATAGCTAGAGGAGGTTGAGCCGTCTGGGAACTAGAGGAGGCGTCCCGGTAGAATCCCGGTGACCGGGAAATAGGTTCCGGCGATCACCGCGCATTGCATGCCGGGTAGATTTATAAAAAATAAAAAATTAATTTTTAATTTTTTTAATTTATTTATTTATTCATTTTTAAATTCAATAACTTTATTGAGACATTTGTTCATACATATAAAACACAATATATTTATATATATATATATATATATATGTATATATTTACATTTTCAAGTTCTTATTTTTAAAATAAATAAAATAAAAAATGAAAAATAAAAATAAAATAAAACAAGTATTATAAATAAGCAATAAAAAAAACAGTAGAAAAAACAACAATAACTGAAATACTATATTTACAGACAGAGAAAAAACAACAACTATTTCAACTACTTTTAACTTTTTTAACCATTATTGCACAGTGCAATGTATTGCACAGGTTTCTATTGTCATGTTATTATGTTATTATTGTCCTGTGGTCATGTGGTCTGCTGGGAGCAGAGTTGGTTGTGCAGCCTGACAGCAGCAGGAAGGAAGGACCTGCGGTACCTCTCCTTCACACACCGGGGGTGAAGCAGCCGGTGGCTGAAGGAGCTGCACAGAGCTGCCAGGGTGTCCTGCATGGGGTGGGAGGTATTGTTCATCAGGGATGACAGCTTGGCCATTGTTAAATGTTATATTATCTTCATTTAATGTTTTATTCTCTTTATTTAATGTTTCATTCTCTTCATTTAATGTTTTATTATCTTTATTTAATGTTTCGCGTTTGTCACAGTCGCGGTGCAGTGACGTCACGTCATGATGTTTTCACGGATGTTGATCTGGACGGCTCATCCTCCTGTATACCGGTGTGCCGGATTACCGGTGTTTTTCACGGTACCGGTACCGGTGGACCGGCCGGCTCAACCTCCTATAGCTAGCATAGCTAGAGGAGGTTGAGCCGTCTGGGAAGCTAGAGGAGGCGTCCCGGTAGAATCCCGGTGACCGGGAAATAGGTTCCGGCGATCACCGCGCATTGCATGCCGGGTAGATTTTTTTAAAATAAAATTAATTTTTAATTTTTTTAATTTATTTATTTATTCATTTTTAAATTCAATAACTTTATTGAGACATTTGTTCATACATATAAAACACAATATATTTATATATATATATATATATATATATGTATATATTTACATTTTCAAGTTCTTATTTTTAAAATAAATAAAATAAAAAATGAAAAATAAAAATAAAATAAAACAAGTATTATAAATAAGCAATAAAAAAAACAGTAGAAAAAACAACAATAACTGAAATACTATATTTACAGACAGAGAAAAAACAACAACTATTTCAACTACTTTTAACTTTTTTAACCATTATTGCACAGTGCAATGTATTGCACAGGTTTCTATTGTCATGTTATTATGTTATTATTGTCCTGTGGTCATGTGGTCTGCTGGGAGCAGAGTTGGTTGTGCAGCCTGACAGCAGCAGGAAGGAAGGACCTGCGGTACCTCTCCTTCACACACCGGGGGTGAAGCAGCCGGTGGCTGAAGGAGCTGCACAGAGCTGCCAGGGTGTCCTGCATGGGGTGGGAGGTATTGTTCATCAGGGATGACAGCTTGGCCATTGTTAAATGTTATATTATCTTCATTTAATGTTTTATTCTCTTTATTTAATGTTTCATTCTCTTCATTTAATGTTTTATTATCTTTATTTAATGTTTCGCGTTTGTCACAGTCGCGGTGCAGTGACGTCACGTCATGATGTTTTCACGGATGTTGATCTGGACGGCTCATCCTCCTGTATACCGGTGTGCCGGATTACCGGTGTTTTTCACGGTACCGGTACCGGTGGACCGGCCGGCTCAACCTCCTATAGCTAGCATAGCTAGAGGAGGTTGAGCCGTCTGGGAGCTAGAGGAGGCGTCCCGGTAGAATCCCGGTGACCGGGAAATAGGTTCCGGCGATCACCGCGCATTGCATGCCGGG
>NW_026548716.1:0-3157 GCF_027596085.1 Anoplopoma fimbria | reverse complement strand
AAAAAAAAAAAATTAATTTTTAATTTATTTAATTTATTTATTTATTCATTTTTAAATTCAATAACTTTATTGAGACATTTGTTCATACATATAAAACACAATATATTTATATATATATATATATATATATATATTTACATTTTCAAGTTCTTATTTTTAAAATAAATAAAATAAAAAATGAAAAATAAAAATAAAATAAAACAAGTATTATAAATAAGCAATAAAAAAAACAGTAGAAAAAAACAACAATAACTGAAATACTATATTTACAGACAGAGAAAAAAAAAACAACAACTATTTCAACTACTTTTAACTTTTTAACCATTATTGCACAGTGCAATGTATTGCACAGGTTTCTATTGTCATGTTATTATGTTATTATTGTCCTGTGGTCATGTGGTCTGCTGGGAGCAGAGTTGGTTGTGCAGCCTGACAGCAGCAGGAAGGAAGGACCTGCGGTACCTCTCCTTCACACCGGGGTGAAGCAGCCGGTGGCTGAAGGAGCTGCACAGAGCTGCCAGGGTGTCCTGCATGTGGTGGGAGGTATTGTTCATCAGGGATGACAGCTTGGCCATTGTTAAATGTTATATTATCTTCATTTAATGTTTTATTCTCTTTATTTAATGTTTCATTCTCTTTATTTAATGTTCATTTAATGTTTTATTATCTTTATTTAATGTTTCGCGTTTGTCACAGTCGCGGTGCAGTGACGTCACGTCATGATGTTTTCACGGATGTTGATCTGGACGGCTCATCCTCCTGTATACCGGATTACGGTGTTTTCACGGTACCGGTACCGGTGGACCGGCCGGCTCAACCTCCTATAGCTAGCATAGCTAGGGAGGTTGAGCCGTCTGGGAAACTAGAGGAGGCGTCCCGGTAGAATCCCGGTGACCGGGAAATAGGTTCCGGCGATCACCGCGCATTGCATGCCGGGTAGATTTAAAAAAAAAAAAATTAATTTTTAATTTTTTTAATTTATTTATTTATTCATTTTTAAATTCAATAACTTTATTGAGACATTTGTTCATACATATAAAACACAATATATTTATATATATATATATATATATATGTATATATTTACATTTTCAAGTTCTTATTTTTAAAATAAATAAAATAAAAAATGAAAAATAAAAATAAAATAAAACAAGTATTATAAATAAGCAATAAAAAAAACAGTAGAAAAAACAACAATAACTGAAATACTATATTTACAGACAGAGAAAAAACAACAACTATTTCAACTACTTTTAACTTTTTTAACCATTATTGCACAGTGCAATGTATTGCACAGGTTTCTATTGTCATGTTATTATGTTATTATTGTCCTGTGGTCATGTGGTCTGCTGGGAGCAGAGTTGGTTGTGCAGCCTGACAGCAGCAGGAAGGAAGGACCTGCGGTACCTCTCCTTCACACACCGGGGTGAAGCAGCCGGTGGCTGAAGGAGCTGCACAGAGCTGCCAGGGTGTCCTGCATGGGGTGGGAGGTATTGTTCATCAGGGA
Organism: Anoplopoma fimbria; assembly: GCF_027596085.1. NCBI lineage: Eukaryota > Metazoa > Chordata > Actinopteri > Perciformes > Anoplopomatidae > Anoplopoma > Anoplopoma fimbria. The sequence goes on along the minus strand of NW_026548716.1, from coordinate 1,650 downwards.
TGACAGCTTGGCCATTGTTAAATGTTATATTATCTTCATTTAATGTTTTATTCTCTTTATTTAATGTTTCATTCTCTTCATTTAATGTTTTATTATCTTTATTTAATGTTTCGCGTTTGTCACAGTCGCGGTGCAGTGACGTCACGTCATGATGTTTTCACGGATGTTGATCTGGACGGCTCATCCTCCTGTATACCGGTGTGCCGGATTACGGTGTTTTTCACGGTACCGGTACCGGTGGACCGGCCGGCTCAACCTCCTATAGCTAGCATAGCTAGAGGAGGTTGAGCCGTCTGGGAACTAGAGGAGCGTCCCGGTAGAATCCCGGTGACCGGGAAATAGGTTCCGGCGATCACCGCGCATTGCATGCCGGGTAGATTTTTTTTTTAAAAAAATTAATTTTTAATTTTTTTAATTTATTTATTTATTCATTTTTAAATTCAATAACTTTATTGAGACATTTGTTCATACATATAAAACACAATATATTTATATATATATATATATATATATATATTTTACATTTTCAAGTTCTTATTTTTAAAATAAATAAAATAAAAAATGAAAAATAAAAATAAAATAAAACAAGTATTATAAATAAGCAATAAAAAAAACAGTAGAAAAAACAACAATAACTGAAATACTATATTTACAGACAGAGAAAAAACAACAACTATTTCAACTACTTTTAACTTTTTTAACCATTATTGCACAGTGCAATGTATTGCACAGGTTTCTATTGTCATGTTATTATGTTATTATTGTCCTGTGGTCATGTGGTCTGCTGGGAGCAGAGTTGGTTGTGCAGCCTGACAGCAGCAGGAAGGAAGGACCTGCGGTACCTCTCCTTCACACACCGGGGGTGAAGCAGCCGGTGGCTGAAGGAGCTGCACAGAGCTGCCAGGGTGTCCTGCATGGGGTGGGAGGTATTGTTCATCAGGGATGACAGCTTGGCCATTGTTAAATGTTATATTATCTTCATTTAATGTTTTATTCTCTTTATTTAATGTTTCATTCTCTTCATTTAATGTTTTATTATCTTTATTTAATGTTTCGCGTTTGTCACAGTCGCGGTGCAGTGACGTCACGTCATGATGTTTTCACGGATGTTGATCTGGACGGCTCATCCTCCTGTATACCGGTGTGCCGGATTACCGGTGTTTTCACGGTACCGGTACCGGTGGACCGGCCGGCTCAACCTCCTATAGCTAGCATAGCTAGAGGAGGTTGAGCCGTCTGGGAAACTAGAGGAGGCGTCCCGGTAGAATCCCGGTGACCGGGAAATAGGTTCCGGCGATCACCGCGCATTGCATGCCGGGTAGATTTTTTTTTTTTTAAAAATTAATTTTTAATTTTTTTTAATTTATTTATTTATTCATTTTTAAATTCAATAACTTTATTGAGACATTTGTTCATACATATAAAACACAATATATTTATATATATATATATATATATGTATATATTTACATTTTCAAGTTCTTATTTTTAAAATAAATAAAATAAAAAATGAAAAATAAAAATAAAATAAAACAAGTATTATAAATAAGCAATAAAAAAAACAGTAGAAAAAACAACAATAACTGAAATACTATATTTACAGACAGAGAAAAAACAACAACTATTTCAACTACTTTTAACTTTTTAACC
>NW_026548715.1:0-1809 GCF_027596085.1 Anoplopoma fimbria | reverse complement strand
TAATGTTTCATTCTCTTCATTTAATGTTTTATTATCTTTATTTAATGTTTCGCGTTTGTCACAGTCGCGGTGCAGTGACGTCACGTCATGATGTTTTCACGGATGTTGATCTGGACGGCTCATCCTCCTGTATACCGGTGTGCCGGATTACGGTGTTGTGGTGCAGGTACGGTGGACCGGCCGGCTCAACCTCCTATAGCTAAGCATGCGCTAGAGGAGGGTGAAAGAGTAGTCTGGGCCAGAGAAGGGTCAGTAGAATCCGGTGACCGGAAATAGGTTCCGGCGATCACCGCGCATTGCATGCCGGGTAGATTTTTTAAAAATAAAAATAATTTTTAATTTTTTCAATTTATTTATTTATTCATTTTTAAATTCAATAACTTTATTGAGACATTTGTTCATACATAAAACACAATATATTTATATATATATATATATATATATATATATATATATATGTATATATTTACATTTTCAAGTTCTTATTTTTAAAATAAATAAAATAAAAAATGAAAAATAAAAATAAAATAAAACAAGTATTATAAATAAGCAATAAAAAAAACAGTAGAAAAAACAACAATAACTGAAATACTATATTTACAGACAGAGAAAAAACAACAACTATTTCAACTACTTTTAACTTTTTTAACCATTATTGCACAGTGCAATGTATTGCACAGTTTCTATTGTCATGTTATTATGTTATTATTGTCCTGTGGTCATGTGGTCTGCTGGGAGCAGAGTTGGTTGTGCAGCCTGACAGCAGCAGGAAGGAAGGACCTGCGGTACCTCTCCTTCACACACAGAGGGTGAAGCAGCCGGTGGCTGAAGGAGCTGCACAGAGCTGCCAGGGTGTCCTGCATGTAGTGGGAGGTATTGTTCATCAGGGATGACAGCTTGGCCATTGTTAAATGTTATATTATCTTCATTTAATGTTTTATTCTCTTTATTTAATGTTTCATTCTCTTCATTTAATGTTTTATTATCTTTATTTAATGTTTGCGTTTGTCACAGTCGCGGTGCAGTGACATCACGTCATGATGTTTTCACGGATGTTGATCTGGACGGCTCATCCTCCTGTATACCGGTGTGCCGGATTACCGGTGTTTTTCACGGTACCGGTACCGGTGGACCGGCGGCTCAGCCTCCTATAGCTAGCATAGCTAGAGGGAGGTTGAGCCGTCTGGGAAACTAGAGGAGCGTCCGGTAAGTCCCGGTGACCGGGAAATAGGTTCCGGCGATCACCGCGCATTGCATGCGGGTAGATTTTTTTTAAAAAAAAAATAATTTTTAATTTTTTTAATTTATTTATTTATTCATTTTTAAATTCAATAACTTTATTGAGACATTTGTTCATACATATAAAACACAATATATTTATATATATATATATATATATATGTATATATTTACATTTTCAAGTTCTTATTTTTAAAATAAATAAAATAAAAAATGAAAAATAAAAATAAAATAAAACAAGTATTATAAATAAGCAATAAAAAAAACAGTAGAAAAAACAACAATAACTGAAATACTATATTTACAGACAGAGAAAAAACAACAACTATTTCAACTACTTTTAACTTTTTTAACCATTATTGCACAGTGCAATGTATTGCACAGGTTTCTATTGTCATGTTATTATGTTATTATTGTCCTGTGGTCATGTGGTCTGCTGGGAGCAGAGTTGGTTGTGCAGCCTGACAGCAGCAGGAAGGAAGGACCTGCGGTACCTCTCCTTCACACACCGGGGGTGAAGCAGCCGGTGGCTGAAGGAGCTGCACAGAGCTTCTGGGGTGTCCTGCATGG
>NW_026548714.1:0-2121 GCF_027596085.1 Anoplopoma fimbria | reverse complement strand
CAAGACACACTTGCCTGTGTGTATGTGTGTTAGTATGTTTGGGGTGTGTGTGTGTGTGTGTGTGTGTGTGGGGTGTGTGTGTGTGTGGTTGTTTCTCTGGACGCACACACAGGAATGTAAACTTTGGGCAAACTGTCTCTCTGTGTGGAACATCCAACCTGAACAGATGAAATTATGTCTGACTCATGCTGCTCTCACTCACTACCATAGAGAACAGTAGACCCTAAGCGGCCGAGTCTGCGACAGCGCCCCTAGTGGCTGGGCCCTAAAATAGCCAGTTCTATAGTGTCCTTCAAAACAACTCCAGTATTAGCTTCTCTGCACTGGCTCCCTGTTAAATCAAGAATAGAATTTAAAATTATTTTACTTACCTACAAAGCTCTAACTGGCCAGGCACCGTCTTATCTTAAGGAATTTATAGTCCAACTAGAAAGCTGCGCTCAATCAATGCAGGGTTACTTGTGGTTCCTAGAGTATATAAAAGTAGGATGGGAGCCAGAGCCTTCAGTTATCAGGCTCCTCTTCTGTGGAACCAGGTTCCAGTTTCAGTCCGGGGGGCAGACACACTCACCACTTTCAAGAGCAGGCTTAAGACCTTCCTTTTTGATAGCGCTTATAGTTAGGGCTGGTTCGAAGTTCGCCTTGGTCCAGCCCCTTAGATATGCTGCTATATGCCGAGACAGCCGGGGACTACTCTAGGATACGCTGAGCTCCTCTCCTTCTCTCTCCTCCATCTTTTATGTATTAATCTCCTATTTATGCACATTACTGATTTTGCTTCTTCCGCGGAGTTCTTGTGCTTTTCGCCGCAGGTTCCCAGAATCGGGGTTATATTTGGACTGTCATCGTGCCACCTACTTGAGGCCCTGCTGACACCCACTACTACTACCACTATCATTATTAGTCACATTACTATTATTATTGCCTACCTATTAAGCTTTATTGACTTGCTTGTACCCTGGAGTCTTTGTGCTTTCACTTCTATAAATCGTGGCTGTACTCTAGGACCGTGGCGTGCATCCTGCTACGGCCCTGCTGACACCGACTGCTACCACCATTATTATTACTAGTCACATTACTATTACTATTACCTGTACCATTAAGCATTTTAGCTTTACTTCCACCCTGAAGCCCTTTTGCTTTCTCGTTCTGCAGGTTTCCATGAATCGTTGTGGTACCTGACCGTAGTCGTGCCTCCTGCTGTGAGCCGACTGACACCCACTGCTACTTCGATTATTATTATTAATCACATTACTATCCCTATTTTCATGGCTATAATTCTACTGTAATAATTGCTGCTGTTATTATAGTAGTCTTATTATATGAATCATTTATGTCATATACATTGAATGTGTTGTATCTCTGTTATGCTGTTCATTCTGTACACATGACATCTATTGCATTCTGTCCATCCTGGGAGAAGGATCCCTCCTCTGTCGTTCTCCCATAGGTTTCTTCCTTTTTTTCTCCCTGTTAAAGGTTTTTTTTTTTAGGGGAGTTTTTCCTGTGCCGATGTGAGGGAAAGACAGAGGATGTCGCATGTGCTCAGATTGTAAAGCCCTCTGAGGCAAATTTGTAATTTGTGATTCTGGGCTACAAAATAAACTGAATTGAATTGAATTGTATTGTGCTCTATACTTGAGTCCTGTGAGCGGTTGACTAACTAAAAAAATAATATTGACTCACAAACCTGATTGCATCCCAAAGCAACCAGTCTTACCATTACAACGCAATTAACTTAATGGTAGCTGATACATAGTTTTGGGGTCAGAGCTAACTTATGTAAGTTAACATTATCCTGTGAAATCCACCTTTCGTGTACTGTACACTGTAAAACAGCTCACGTTAACGCTAGCTACTAGCTAGCCCCGGACTAGTGAATGTCTTACCTGAAACTTTTGACCAATGTCTCTCCTTATTTTCACCGTCCACTCATGACAGATTTCAGGATTGACAGAGAGAAAGCGGTGAAAGGTGCTTCACTCCCACGATGGATATTGAAGCTGAAGTGTCCACTCCTCACTTTCATCAGCTTTTCTAGTCTTCCGACCATTCAAAGCGTTTTAACACTACATGTCATCATTCACCCATTCCCACCAATTCATACATTGATGACAAGGG
>NW_026548713.1:0-611 GCF_027596085.1 Anoplopoma fimbria | reverse complement strand
GTTCAGGAAGAGCACAATTAAGGAGTAAACAGGGCTTTTCTTTACTCACATACAGCCTCGTGTCTTGCATTAAAGAGTTTGATGTTTTGTTGTTCACAAGTCATTCGAAGGGTGCACCGTTCCTGGCGATGCTGCAATACCAGGTCAATGCGTGGAGTGAACGGAGCAAGCCCCTTTTTCATCTCCCCAGTGCTAAAAATCTGCTTAATAAGTTATCCTCATATAGAGGACATATCAGATATTAAACTGATAAGAACAGATACTACACTTGATCTTAGCCAAAAGGCCGAGGCGATGATCCCCAACTGTTTGCTGCCCGTGTCAACCTCAGGCACACGTGTCGCTTGTCATGGTGCAGTACTTTCAATTGGGCATTGCGATGCTGCTTAAAGCACAACCGCACAGGCCCTACAAGGTCAAGCACACTTGTCTTGTTAAAATCAGCTTCTATTCTTTTGACAAGTACACAAGGCTCAGCCGAATGGCAAAGCCTGCCAAAAATAGGTTCAACTCATTGGTGTTCCTCTCCACGGAAGTCTTTAGTAAAGGCGAAAGACTTGTGCGTTATGAAGAGAAACCAAAGTAAGTACCGCCCCCGGTGAGAGCAGCCA
>NW_026548711.1:0-439 GCF_027596085.1 Anoplopoma fimbria | reverse complement strand
CAGCCCGCGGTCGCAGTCATTTTCACGCGGATTCAGCAGCATGGAGAGACAGGCTGATGGCACCACTTTAGTGTGCTAAAAAGACCCGCTGTCACTCCCAGAGTTTACCCTGACTTGGAGCACTCTGCTGCGGGTGTTTTGACGCTGTGATGCCGGTCATTTTACGCCGTTTCACTGCCTTAAAAGACAGATTCAGCCGGATTTCAGCACTAAAATCCTCCGGAAAGCGCCTGCTATTTTTCCTCCCTGGGCTGCTGGAGGTCATTTTACGCCGTTTTAGTGTGCTAAAAGACCGGCTGGAGGTTGAGCCGGCCGGTCCACCGGTACCGTACCGTGAAAAACACCGGTAATCCGGCACACCGGTATACAGGAGGATGAGCCGTCCAGATAAACATCCGTGAAAACATCATGACGTGACGTCACTGCACAGCGACTGTGA
>NW_026548710.1:0-832 GCF_027596085.1 Anoplopoma fimbria | reverse complement strand
CCATTTCACCGGAGCGAATGTGGATATCGCCTCGTAATAGTCGCGATACCCAGAAGCAGTGCCCCTCTGCACAAAGACTGTGGCGCTGTTTCAGGTCATCTCCCGGGTTGGGATCCTGAAAGAGATCCTAAAAAACCAGGGCACCTCATTTATGTCATGCACACTACGCACAGTCAACCGATTGTTGGGCATCAAGTCAATTCGGACTAGTGTGTACCACCGTCAGACCAAGGGTCTGGTTGAAGCGCGCAGTCCATGATCTACGAGTATCTGCACCAAGACATCAGGGATTGGGATAGATGGCTAGACCGTCTGTTGTTTGCAGTGTGGGAAGTACCCCTGGCCGCCAACGGATTCTCTCCCTTTATACTGCTGTTTGGCAGGATATGGTAAATGGTAATTGCAGATGGCAATGAAAGTATGGTCATCATATAGTGTAGAGCAATACAAGGCAGCTAAATAAATAATAATAATAATAATGGATTTTATTTCTATAGCACACTTTAAAATACAAAGAAATCTCAAGGTGCTGCACAGGGTAAAACAATCACAATAATCAAATATAATAATAAAACGCTAAAAACAAACAAAAAATAAAATAAGAATTTAAATAAATGAATTAATTTAATCATAATGAAATCTAAGAATATCTATTAAAACTGAACAACCACCCAAACACAAGCAATCTAAATTACCAAGACCTTAGGGGAAGGCAGAGAGGAACAGGTGAGTTTTAAGATTTGATTTAAAAGCGGTGAGGGAGTCTAAGGCCCTGATCTTCTCCGGGAGCTTATTCCACAGGCGTGGCCCCAGTGAAGAGAAGGCACGATCT
>NW_026548709.1:0-1276 GCF_027596085.1 Anoplopoma fimbria | reverse complement strand
GAAAGTATCATGTTTTCATGAAAACACAAGGTAACTTGTTATTATGAGTCCAGAGGCCCTTACTTGAAGAAAGTCATGTAAAGTATGAATTCCTGTCAGAAAAGACACTTTTGGGGTATTTTAAGGCTGAAACGTCTTTTCTAGCAGAAAAGCTGTAAATGCATCTAAAAGTGATGAAAGTATCATGTTTTCATGAAAACACAAGGAAACTAGTTGATACTAGGGCTTTTCATGAAAACACAAGGTAACTTGTTATTATGAGTCCAGAGGCCCTTACTAGAAGAAAGTCATAAAGTATGAATTCCTGTCAGAAAAGACACTTTTGGGGTATTTTAAGGCTGAAACGTCTTTTGGCAGCAGAAAAGCTGTAAATGCATAATAAAAGTGATGAAAGTATCATGTTTTCATGAAAACATAAGGAAACTTGTTATTATGAGTCCAGAGGCCCTTACTTGAAGAAACTCATGTAAAGTATGATTTAATGTCAGAAAAGACACTTTGGGGTATTTTAAGGCTGAAACGTCTTTTTGCAGCAGAAAAGCTGTAAATGCATCTAAAAGTGATGAAAGTATCATGTTTTCATGAAAACACAAGGAAGTATCATGTTTTCATAAAAAAACAAAGGGAACTAGTTGACATTAGTCCTGAGGCCTTCACTTGAAGAAACTCATGTAAAGTATGGTTTCCTGTCAGAAAAGACACTTTTGGGGTATTTTAAGGCTGAAACGTCTTTTTCTAGCAGAAAAGCTGTAAATGCATCTAAAAGTGATGAAAGTATCATGTTTTCATGAAAACACAAGGAAGTATCATGTTTTCATGAAAACACAAGGAAACTAGTTGATATTAGTCCAGAGGCCCTTACTTGAAGAAACTCATGTAAAGTATGGTTTCCTGTCAGAAAAGACACTTTTGGGGTATTTTAAGGCTGAAACGTCTTTTTCTAGCAGAAAAGCTGTAAATGCATCTAAAAGTGATGAAAGTATCATGTTTTCATGAAAACACAAGGAAACTTGTTATTATGAGTCCAGAGGCCCTTACTTGAAGAAACTCATGTAAAGTATGATTTCATGTCAGAAAAGACACTTTTGGGGTATTTTAAGGCTGAAACGTCTTTTTGCAGCAGAAAAGCTGTAAATGCATCTAAAAGTGATGAAAGTATCATGTTTTCATGAAAACATAAGGAAACTTGTTATTATGAGTCCAGAGGCCCTTACTTGAAGAAACTCATGTAAAGTATGATTTCATGTCAGAAAAGACACTTTTGGGGTATTTTAAG
>NW_026548708.1:0-613 GCF_027596085.1 Anoplopoma fimbria | reverse complement strand
TGCGCGGTGATCGCGGAACCTATTTCCGGTCACCGGGATTCTACCGGGGCCGCCTCCTCTAGCTCCCAGACGGCTCCAACCTCCTCTAGCTATGCTAGCTAGAGGAGGATTGAACCGCGTCCACGGTCCACCGGTACCGTGAAAAACACCGGTAATCCGGCACACGGTATACAGGAGGATGAGCCGTCCAGATCAACATCCGTGAAAACATCATGACGTGACGTCACTGCACCGCGACTGTGACAAGCGAGAAACATTAAATAAAGATAATAAAACATTAAATGAAGAGAATATAACATTAAATAAAAATATAAGAATAAAAAGCATTACCATGAAATACCTCCCACCCCATGCAGGACACCCTGGCAGCTCTGTGCCAGCTCCTTCAGCCACCGGCTGCTTCACCCCAGTGTGTGAAGGAGAAGTACCGCAGGTCCTTCCTTCCTGCTGCTGTCAGGCTGCACAACCAACTCTGCTCCCAGCAGACCACATGACCACAGGACAATAATAACATAATAACATGACAATAGAAACCTGTGCAATACATTGCACTGTGCAATAATGGTTAAAAAAGTTAAAAGTAGTTGAAATAGTTGTTGTTTTCTCTGTCTGT
>NW_026548707.1:0-463 GCF_027596085.1 Anoplopoma fimbria | reverse complement strand
TTATGCTTTAAGCTCCAAAACACATTTCTGCAGGATAGTAACTGAAATTTAGGACAATGTTCAAAATACATACTTTTACCATCAAGAAACTGGCTCTCAGCAGCAGTATTTGCATATAACTTCAGTTTTACCTGAAATGACCTGAAATTGCAAATACTGCTGCTTAAACCAGTTTCTTCATGAAATCATGTAAACTATGTATTATTGAACATTATCCTACATTTCAGTCACTATCCTGCGAAATGTGTTTTTGGAGCTTTAAAGCGATAAACAGCAGCTTTTGGCAGTATGTGTGGTGTTACCTACAGTTTTACCTGAAAATGACCTGAAATTGCAAATACTGCTGCTCAGAGCCAGTTTCTTGATGGAAATCATGTAAGCTATGTATTATTGAACATTATCCACACATGCCAAAAAGCAGCCAAACGCTGCTATTTATGACTTTAAAGCTCCAAAAACACAT
>NW_026548706.1:0-3623 GCF_027596085.1 Anoplopoma fimbria | reverse complement strand
CCGTAAAGAGAGCATGGAGTGGGAAACAGTGGTGCCATCAGCCTGTCTCTCCATGCTGCTCCATCCGCGAGAAAATGACCGCGACCGCCGGCTGAAAACGTCCGTAAAAGAGAGCATGGAGTGGGGAAACAGTGGTGCCATCAGCCTGTCTCTCCATGCTGCTCCATCCGCGAGAAAATGACCGCGACCGCCGGCTGAAAACGTCCGTAAAAGAGAGCATGGAGTGGGGAAACAGTGGTGCCATCAGCCTGTCTCTCCATGCTGCTCCATCCGCGAGAAAATGACCGCGACCGCCGGCTGAAAACGTCCGTAAAAGAGTGCATGGAGTGGGTAAACAGTGGTGCCATCAGCCTGTCTCTCCATGCTGCTCCATCCGCGAGAAAATGACCGCGACCGCCGGCTGAAAACGTCCGTAAAAGAGAGCATGAAGTGGGGAAACAGTGGTGCCATCAGCCTGTCTCTCCATGCTGCTCCATCCGCGAGAAAATGACCGCGACCGCCGGCTGAAAACGTCCGTAAAAGAGAGAGCATGGAGTGGGGAAACAGTGGTGCCATCAGCCTGCCTCTCCATGCTGCTCCATCCGCGAGAAAATGACCGCGACCGCCGGCTGAAAACGTCCGTAAAAGAGAGCATGGAGTGGGGAAACAGTGGTGCCATCAGCCTGTCTCTCCATGCTGCTCCATCCGCGAGAAAATGACCGCGACCGCCGGCTGAAAACGTCCGTAAAGAGAGCATGGAGTGGGGAAACAGTGGTGCCATCAGCCTGCCTCTCCATGCTGCTCCATCCGCGAGAAAATGACCGCGACCGCCGGCTGAAAACGTCCGTAAAAGAGAGCATGGAGTGGGGAAACAGTGGTGCAGTCAGCCTGTCTCTCCATGCTGCTCCATCCGCGAGAAAATGACCGCGACCGCCGGCTGAAAACGTCCGTAAAAGAGTGCATTAAGTGGGTAAACAGTGGTGCCATCAGCCTGTCTCTCCATGCTGCTCCATCCGCGAGAAAATGACCACGACCGCCGGCTGAAAACGTCCGTAAAAGAGTGCATGAAGTGGGGAAACAGTGGTGCCATCAGCCTGTCTCTCCATGCTGCTCCATCCGCGAGAAAATGACCGCGACCGCCGGCTGAAAACGTCCGTAAAAGAGAGAGCATGGAGTGGGGAAACAGTGGTGCCATCAGCCTGCCTCTCCATGCTGCTCCATCCGCGAGAAAATGACCGCGACCGCCGGCTGAAAACGTCCGTAAAAGAGAGAGCATGGAGTGGGGAAACAGTGGTGCCATCAGCATGTCTCTCCATGCTGCTCCATCCGCGAGAAAATGACCGCGACCGCCGGCTGAAAACGTCCGTAAAAGAGAGAGCATGGAGTGGGTAAACAGTGGTGCCATCAGCCTGCCTCTCCATGCTGCTCCATCCGCGAGAAAATGACCGCGACCGCCGGCTGAAAACGTCCGTAAAAGAGAGCATGGAGTGGGGAAACAGTGGTGCAGTCAGCCTGTCTCTCCATGCTGCTCCATCCGCGAGAAAATGACCGCGACCGCCGGCTGAAAACGTCCGTAAAAGAGAGAGCATGGAGTGGGGAAACAGTGGTGCCATCAGCCTGCCTCTCCATGCTGCTCCATCCGCGAGAAAATGACCGCGACCGCCGGCTGAAAACGTCCGTAAAAGAGAGCATGGAGTGGGGAAACAGTGGTGCCATCAGCCTGCCTCTCCATGCTGCTCCATCCGCGAGAAAATGACCGCGACCGCCGGCTGAAAACGTCCGTAAAAGAGAGAGCATGGAGTGGGGAAACAGTGGTGCAGTCAGCCTGTCTCTCCATGCTGCTCCATCCGCGAGAAAATGACCGCGACCGCCGGCTGAAAACGTCCGTAAAAGAGTGCATTAAGTGGGTAAACAGTGGTGCCATCAGCCTGTCTCTCCATGCTGCTCCATCCGCGAGAAAATGACCACGACCGCCGGCTGAAAACGTCCGTAAAAGAGTGCATGAAGTGGGGAAACAGTGGTGCCATCAGCCTGTCTCTCCATGCTGCTCCATCCGCGAGAAAATGACCGCGACCGCCGGCTGAAAACGTCCGTAAAAGAGAGAGCATGGAGTGGGGAAACAGTGGTGCCATCAGCCTGCCTCTCCATGCTGCTCCATCCGCGAGAAAATGACCGCGACCGCCGGCTGAAAACGTCCGTAAAAGAGAGAGCATGGAGTGGGGAAACAGTGGTGCCATCAGCCTGCCTCTCCATGCTGCTCCATCCGCGAGAAAATGACCGCGACCGCCGGCTGAAAACGTCCGTAAAAGAGAGAGCATGTAGTGGGGAAACAGTGGTGCCATCAGCCTGCCTCTCCACGCTGCTCCATCCGCGAGAAAATGACCGCGACCGCCGGCTGAAAACGTCCGTAAAAGAGTGCATGAAGTGGGGAAACAGTGGTGCCATCAGCCTGTCTCTCCATGCTGCTCCATCCGCGTGAAAATGACCGCGACCGCCGGCTGAAAACGTCCGTAAAAGAGAGAGCATGTAGTGGGGAAACAGTGGTGCCATCAGCCTGTCTCTCCACGCTGCTCCATCCGCGAGAAAATGACCGCGACCGCCGGCTGAAAACGTCCGTAAAAGAGTGCATGAAGTGGGGAAACAGTGGTGCCATCAGCCTGTCTCTCCATGCTGCTCCATCCGCGAGAAAATGACCGCGACCGCCGGATGAAAACGTCCGTAAAAGAGAGAGCATGGAGTGTGTAAACAGTGGTGCCATCAGCCTGCCTCTCCATGCTGCTCCATCCGCGAGAAAATGACCGCGACCGCCGGCTGAAAACGTCCGTAAAAGAGAGAGCATGGAGTGTGTAAACAGTGGTGCCATCAGCCTGCCTCTCCATGCTGCTCCATCCGCGAGAAAATGACCGCGACCGCCGGCTGAAAACGTCCGTAAAGAGAGAGCATGGAGTGGGGAAACAGTGGTGCAGTCAGCCTGCCTCTCCATGCTGCTCCATCCGCGAGAAAATGACCGCGACCGCCGGCTGAAAACGTCCGTAAAAGAGAGAGCATGGAGTGGGGAAACAGTGGTGCAGTCAGCCTGTCTCTCCATGCTGCTCCATCCGCGAGAAAATGACCGCGACCGCCGGCTGAAAACGTCCGTAAAAGAGAGAGCATGGAGTGGGGAAACAGTGGTGCCATCAGCCTGTCTCTCCATGCTGCTCCATCCGCGAGAAAATGACCGCGACCGCCGGCTGAAAACGTCCGTAAAAGAGTGCATGAAGTGGGTAAAGAGTGGTGCCATCAGCCTGTCTCTCCATGCTGCTCCATCCGCGAGAAAATGACCGCGACCGCCGGCTGAAAACGTCCGTAAAAGAGTGCATGAAGTGGGGAAACAGTGGTGCCATCAGCCTGTCTCTCCATGCTGCTCCATCCGCGAGAAAATGACCGCGACCGCCGGCTGAAAACGTCCGTAAAGAGTGCATGAAGTGGGGAAACAGTGGTGCCATCAGCCTGTCTCTCCATGCTGCTCCATCCGCGAGAAAATGACCGCGACCGCCGGCTGAAAACGTCCGTAAAAGAGAGAGCATGGAGTGGGGAAACAGTGGTGCCATCAGCCTGTCTCTCCATGCTGCTCCATCCGCGAGAAAATGACGGCGACCGCCGGC
>NW_026548704.1:0-629 GCF_027596085.1 Anoplopoma fimbria | reverse complement strand
TTGAGAAATCTGTTTTTCTGCTGCTATAACCAATTTTTGTACATAATGTAAGAAAAGAAAAAGTCTAAACATGTAAATTGAGTATTTTTGATAATAAAAGATAAAAAAAAAAAACACGCCCGATCTCGTCTGATCTCGGAAGCTAAGCAGGGTCGGGCCTGGTCAGTACTTGGATGGGAGACCGCCTGGGAATACCAGGTGCTGTAAGCTTTTTCACTCCTCTTTACAAAAAGCAGAGGGCGCTGCTGCTTTTTCAGTGGACACCGACAGGGTGGGAAGGAAATAGCTAGATCATGACTTGCCGGTATAGAAATGACACAAATCCAGTTAAATGATGGCTTTCATCATTCCTAAGCTCATCGATCATTTTCTTTTCAATTTTATGCTAACGTATTCTACATTTCAACAGTAAATATTAATCTTTTTACTGCACTACATTTGTGATCCTTATAGCCACTTTGTACATTCTGATTTGACATTTAAAAGCTGTGAGTGTGTCTGGCAATCTGCAGGCGCTCCCTGTATAGACGAAAGAGCAAAGCGTGGTGATATAGTATCTTTAAAAGGCCCTTTGGTAGGCACAATATTTGCTTACGGCCATACCACCCTGAACACGCCCGATCTCGTCT
>NW_026548703.1:0-645 GCF_027596085.1 Anoplopoma fimbria | reverse complement strand
GGCTCTGTGTTACAGGCAACTCTCCGGCTGCAACATGCTCCGAGTGGCCGCAAGTGGATTCTAATTACTCTGTCCGTATGTCGGACTTAAATTCTAACGAAAGTGGTAGTCTATAGGCCTATTTTAAGAAAAAAATGCAAGCATGCATTCTGTAGATTGCCAGATGAGTCAGACTTAAATAAAAAAAATTAAAGGTATAAATAAATTAATTAATTAAAAAATCAGTGCCCCAGGCATACCCAGGCACCGCAGATCCACAACGGGGCACGTGCCCCGGTGAAAAGGTCTGCCGACGCCGATGATTGGCTGCAGAGGGAGAATATCTAACAGAAGGTACACTGATGTCTCACGTTTCTCTCTACAGGAGGTCAGCTCAGAGGAGGTCGTTGGCGCGTTTGGGGTGATGGATGAAGAGGGGGATCCAGGAAACCTGAACCTTCTGATCGACAACGGACTGATTTTACTGATCAAAGAGAGCCTTTGGCAAGACCAATCGAGGAGGAGTTGATCGAACCCCCGATCAAAGTTAAAATTAGGGTTAGACCTCGCAAACCAAATAACGCGCCATCGACGCTAGTCAAGGATTAGGTGTTATACTGTTCTTTTTCATTCTCCATGTTCCATGCACAAGCTGTATTCATAATG
>NW_026548702.1:0-733 GCF_027596085.1 Anoplopoma fimbria | reverse complement strand
ACTTAGAAAAAAAACGAGAGAGATGTGATGTGAGAGTCCCAGTGGCACAGATAAACACTTAGAAAAAAAATGAGAAATATGTGATGTGAGAGTCCCAGTGGCACAGATAAACACTTTGAAAAAAAATGAGAAATATAATTCCCAAGAGTCCCAGTGGCACAAAATTCTAGCGGTGCGGCTATTGGAGTTTAGTCCGTGGGGTGTGCTTAAGTGTGGGTACGCAGGACCGCCTGGTGCAAGGGTTGAGTGTGAGCTCCAGGGCTTGTGGCTGAGTTAGGTTGGGGGTCCCCAGGTTAGGGCTGGGGGTTGAGGTTAGGTTAGGTTGTGTTGTGTGTGTGAGAGAGACGGCAGGCAGGCAGGCAGGCAGGCAGGGCAGGCAGGCAGGCAGGGGCAGGCAGGCAGGCAGGCAGGCAGGCAGGCAGGCAGGCAGGCAGGCAGGCAGGCAGAGAGACAGAGAGATAGACAGACAGACAGAGACGGACAGAGAGGCAGAGACACATGGACAGATGTACAGACAGACATTCCTTCCTTTATTCTGATGTGATTGTAGAATATGAGAGCTCGTCACACATTAGACACACCAGGCACAGTACAGCAGGGTTGGAGCCACAATAATGTCCCTCAAAAGAGCTTTTCTCAGATGGATGCTGGGTGGGTGGGTGGGTGGAGGTGGGCCTTTTGGAAGACTATATGAACAGTATGTGTCCTTTCACAGCTGTAAATACACATATTC
>NW_026548701.1:0-353 GCF_027596085.1 Anoplopoma fimbria | reverse complement strand
TTCCTAAGCTCATCGATCATTTTCTTTTCAATTTTATGCTAACGTATTCTACATTTCAACAGTAAATATTAATCTTTTTACTGCACTACATTTGTGATCCTTATAGCCACTTTGTACATTCTGATTTGACATTTAAAAGCTGTGAGTGTGTCTGGAAATCTGCAGGCGCTCCCTGTATAGACGAAAGAGCAAAGCGTGGTGATATAGTATCTTTAAAAGGCCCTTTGGTAGGCACAATATTTGCTTACGGCCATACCACCCTGAACGCCATACCACCTGAACACGCCCGATCTCGTCTGATCTCGGAAGCTAAGCAGGGTCGGGCCTGGTCAGTACTTGGATGGGGAGACCGC
>NW_026548700.1:0-924 GCF_027596085.1 Anoplopoma fimbria | reverse complement strand
TCCTCTTTACAAAAAGCAGAGGGCGCTGCTGCTTTTTCAGTGGACACCGACAGGGTGGGAAGGATATAGCTAGATCATGACTTGCCGGTATAGAAATGACACAAATCCAGTTAAATGATGGCTTTCATCATTCCTAAGCTCATCGATCATTTTCTTTTCAATTTTATGCTAACGTATTCTACATTTCAACAGTAAATATTAATATTTTTACTGCACTACATTTGTGATCCTTATAGCCACTTTGTACATTCTGATTTGACATTTAAAAGCTGTGAGTGTGTCTGGCAATCTGCAGGCGCTCCCTGTATAGACGAAAGAGCAAAGCGTGGTGATATAGTATCTTTAAAAGGCCCTTTGGTAGGCACAATATTTGCTTACGGCCATACCACCCTGAACACGCCCGATCTCGTCTGATCTCGGAAGCTAAGCAGGGTCGGGCCTGGTCAGTACTTGGATGGGAGACCGCCTGGCTGCTGCTTTCAGTGGACACCGACAGGGTGGGAAGGATATAGCTAGATCATGACTTGCCGGTATAGAAATGACACAAATCCAGTTAAATGATGGCTTTCATCATTCCTAAGCTCATCGATCATTTTCTTTTCAATTTTATGCTAACGTATTCTACATTTCAACAGTAAATATTAATATTTTTACTGCACTACATTTGTGATCCTTATAGCCACTTTGTACATTCTGATTTGACATTTAAAAGCTGTGAGTGTGTCTGGAAATCTGCAGGCGCTCCCTGTATAGACGAAAGAGCAAAGCGTGGTGATATAGTATCTTTAAAAGGCCCTTTGGTAGGCACAATATTTGCTTACGGCCATACCACCCTGAACACGCCCGATCTCGTCTGATCTCGGAAGCTAAGCAGGGTCGGGCCTGGTCAGTACTTGGATGGGAGACCGCCTGGGAATACCAGGT
>NW_026548699.1:0-3267 GCF_027596085.1 Anoplopoma fimbria | reverse complement strand
TCATTCCACAATTGGGGAATCTGACCCTCTTTAAAAGTGTAGTTAAAAAAAATCTGAGGAGCACTGGAAAAAAATAATAAAAACTTAAAAATAATCAAACCTGGAGTATTTTGTGGGGCGATGGGAGTAATGAATAAATTTCTTTTCTGGGGGGTTGGTCCCTCGGAACACCTATCATGCCAGGTTTCTTCAACACTTTCTGCATAAACAGCGAATTTCTGTTTCTCCTACTTTGTGTAAGTTGTTAGAGTCGAGTTTTTGTCGTATTTGGATATTCCCATTTCCCTCACAGATTAAGTTTCCTAATGACTCTGGGTCAGTACATTGAATATCTTTTGATAAACGATCTATTATACATTTTTTTTTTTGTTTTCCATGCCCTGGGTAGAATAAATGTGTCTCTTGACAAAATATTACTTTTATTTTTACCCCTTTCATTTCAGCAATAACTTACTGCTTCTTTTCACTTTAATAAGTAACCCATTCACATCAAGTGATATCACCCTATATTCCTGTGCATGTACTTTGTTTCTTCAATGACCCATTCCAACCAGAAACGTATTACTGTTGCACTTGGATATAAACAACTAAAAAAAATATGAAGAAAAGAGAAGACAAGCATATTAAAAAAGTTGACTTCAAAAATGTTATCCTGCAGATCATCCCAAGCAGCCTTTCTTGTGTCATTATACATCCCAGGACCACTATGCAGAAATACCTTAAGCTTGGTGGGCGGTGGGTCTGAAACTGAACATCTCTCTGTCTTAGCGCTCTTCTTGCTTCAGCCTATTTTCTTATTATCCAAATTATACCTGTCGGGCAGTCGTGGCTTCCAGTAGACTCTCATCTTTATAAAAAAACCTCCTTTTTTGATTTGTATGGATCTTGGTGGAGCTTCTTTCGTCGACGAAGAATAAATTAACTTTTTCTGTTAATTGTTCCCCCTCTGTTTAAGTGATATGTATCAATTGAAAATAGTAAAAACTATAACAGTATTGGCCAAGATACTGAGTGACTATAGCTCAATTGTTGTTTCAGAATAATGGATACTTGACAGTACTGTGCGTGTGCGGTTGCTGTCTGCAGTACTGATGCGGACCGCAGATCAACAGAGAGACACGGTTTATTCTCCTGCTCGGTTTTCGTGGTTGTAAATAAAACTTTTGGTCCTATTACCATTTTCGCCATTGTAGCAATCCACAGACAGAAGGGAACGACAGGGAAGCAAAGGGGCAGTCAACGGAACAAAGAGACACAAACTGCAAACAGCTGTTATATGCGCGGCAAACAGCACTTTCTATGTGCCTCCACAGCTGTTTTTGAGAATAGTTCATAAAGTCAAAATATCTAGTGAGCTGATACCTCAGTGCTATCTTCTGATTAATACATGAATGCCTATTCTTTGATTGTGAAATAGACATGTTTTTTATGAATTATGAATGATCCTTTGTTTCATTACCACATTTTTCCGTCACTGCCAAAGTTCTACTTTAAGATTGGCTAAAGAATAGGACTCCTTAGGTCAAATAGTCCATTATTCAGGGTCACCCCTTGACATATCCCTTCCTCACCTTTAGGGATTCCTTAATGCGGATATTATTTTGCCAACCTTGATTCAAGTCTGTCACTTTTGTAATGATTTCTGTGCCTGTTTCATTTGTTGGAGTGTCTCTTCAAACTCAGTGTTGCACTCGTTTATTTTGGCAACCCCCTGCTCCTCTTCCTTGACTCGTGTTGTGGTTTTCAAGTCTTCCCTGGATATTCCCCTATATCAGGGAAGACTATAACCTAGTTCATCTTGTCTCGTGTTAGTGTTTAGCAAAAATAACTTAGCTTCTCTTTACATCTGAGCATGTACAAAGCTTTTAACACTCAGTGTGTATACTAGCTAGCAAGCAAGCTTTGGCAATTAGGCATTAGCTTCGCTTGTTACACTCCATAGCTGGTTTCTCGTTTTTATCTGATCTTGTGGACACCTTACCTTTGCCTCTTCTGAGTTTTATTTCGCCAATAGTGTTTTAATGTTAAAGCATCCAAGAAATATCACCAGTGGGTGGAAGAGTGTTTTGTCAAAGCCTGCCATTCCTCACAGCTTGCCAGTTGGAAGGAAGGGAGCTGAAGTTTTTGGATGAGATGACCTCATCGGCCATGAGCCACTAACATATAGCTACTATAAATGTTAGAGTGCATAGGCAGAGTTTGGGGGATGTCAGGTTACAGTTACTGGAGGTGATTGAAGGAGAGTTATGACTGTTTACATTTTACAAAATAAGTTAAAGTCTCTCACAACACAACAGTACATATTCACTTTGGCACCTTCAATAGCGATGAGAAACCTTACCAAGACTAACAGCCTAATATGTACACAAATGTAATTAGGACCTATGATAATTCATCTTAGCATTAGATATTTAGCATTAGATCCAGTGTATTCAATTACCGCGGCTGTAGTATAATCAGTGTTTTGTCTGACTCTCCAGCTCCAGTTCTCTTTAGAACCTGAACCAGTAGCCATTAACTGCACTGCCTTTAACCACAATGGAAACCTGCTGGTGACCGGAGCTGCTGACGGAGTCATCAGACTGTTTGGTCAGTGTTTATTAGGCACACATCCAATGATTATTTTTATTGTAGATTCTTCTGTTGTCCATTTCTGATCACTTTCACCATGAAATCTCAAAGATAATGACAGATGACCTAAATTGCATCAAGAGCTTGAAGTGACATCTTTCTATCGTTGTATTTTTCTGACTAGCAGTCAAAACAAGAATCATTCTTCCCAGCAAAAGACTGTTAAATCATTCCTGCCCATTTTAATATCTTACTGAACCATCTCAGTACATAAACAGCATATTGTACAGTACAGTATATTGACGTGTAATTGCATTAATTTGCTTTGTGTAAACATAGTTACATTTTTTTGATCATGGACACTTTCTGTAACATTTACATATAAATCACACAGTCCTCTGAATCCTCTGCTGTAGATATGCAGCGGTATGAGACGCTATGAGCTGGAGGGCTCACGACGGAGAGGTTTACAGTGTGGAGTTTCAGCTACGATGAAAACACCGCCTTTAGCATCGGAGAAGATGGCAAGGTGAGTGTTTATTTTGTGGAAGCATGTTTTTGAAAGAAACCATAGTAGTTTTTATTATTCAGAATCAGGTTTGTTGGCCAAGTAAGTGTGAACACATAAAAGGAATATGACTCCTGTATTTTGTTGCTCTCAATGCATATGTACAGAAATATACATATGATTAAAAC
>NW_026548698.1:0-3491 GCF_027596085.1 Anoplopoma fimbria | reverse complement strand
TCATTTCAGCTCACAAGCTTCTGGGTAACGTAAAGTTAACAGTGCAAAAGCTGCTATTTATCACTTTACAGCTCCCAAAACTGTCTCTAAACAGCAGTATTTGCAATTTCAGGTCATTTTCAGCTAAAACTGTGGGTAACGCCACACATTCTGCCAAAAGCTGCTATTTATCACTTTACAGCTCTCAAAACACATTCCTGCAGGATAGTGACTAAAAATTAGGATAATTTGAAAGAATACATAGTTTACATGGTGTAGCCGACTCTCGACTACCGTAGGTTTCCCCAACACAGACACGGCTTCAGTGGGTAGGTTTTTAACAAAGGTATATTTATTTTATCCAATATACACCACACAATGCGAACCGTCGTGCGCTCCGCTTCGCTGCCCGGCTTCTCGGGCGCACTCGGTCCAGCGTTCCCGTAACGTCACCTCTCTGATGGCTTCCGGTCTCGTTCCGTCGCCACCTCTCTGATGGCTTCGCTCTGTCTCAGTCCGTTCCTCGTCTGTGACTGTCTATCTCGAACTCCCGCCTGCTACTGCTTAAATACATTCAGCCTGATTAGCACCATGTTACAGCCGTGTTGATTGAACTCACCCCGGCACTGTTCCCATGAACCACTCCCCCACCTCTCTCGCCTGCAGCTGAGCGCAGACCACGCCCACTGCCACACATGGTTTCCATCAATAAACTGGCTCTAAACAGCAGTATTTGCAATTTCAGGTCATTTTCAGGAAAAACTAAAGTTAACAATGTTTTATCACTTTACAGCTTCCATCAATAAAAACACATTTTGCTTTCAGGATAGTCACTGAAATTTGGATTTGCCATGCTGAAAATACATATTTCTGCAGGATAGTCACTGAAATGTGGATAATGTAAAGAATACATAGTTTACATGTTTACATGTTTCCATCAAGAAACTGGCTCTAAACAGCAGTATTTGCAATTTCAGGTCATTTTCAGCTAAAACTGTGGGTAACGCCACACATTCTGCCAAAAGCTGCTATTTATCACTTTACAGCTCTCAAAACACATTCCTGCAGGATAGTCACTAAAATTAGGATAATGTTCATCAAGAAACTGGCTCTAACATATTTTGCATATTTCCATCAATAAACTGGTTCTAAACAGCAGTATTTGCAATTTCAGGTCATTTTCAGGAAAAACTAAAGTTAACAATGTTCAATGTAACATATTTTACATAGTTTCCATCAATAAACTGGTTCTAAACAGCAGTATTTGCAATTTCAGGTCATTTTCAGGAAAAACTAAAGTTAACAATGCAAAAGGCTACTATTTGCCACTTTACAGCTACCAAAACATATTTCTGCAGGATAGTCACTGAAATGTGGATAATGTAATGGTTTCCATCAAGAAACTGGCTCTAAACAGCATTACTTGCAATTTCAGGTCATTCATTTCAGCTAAAACTGTGGGTAACGCCACACATTCTGCCAAAAGCTGCTATTTATCACTTTACAGCTCTCAAAACACATTCCTGCAGGATAGTCACTAAAAATTAGGATAATGTGAAAGAATACAAAGTTTACATGGTTTCCATCAAGAAACTGGCTCTAAACAGCAGTATTTGCAATTTCAGGTCATTTTCAGGAAAAACTAAAGTTAACAGTGCAAAAGCTGCTATTTATCACTTTACAGCTCCCAAAACTGTCTCTAAACAGCAGTATTTGCAATTTCAGGTCATTTTCAGCTAAAACTGTGGGTAACGCCACACATTCTGCCAAAAGCTGCTATTTATCACTTTACAGCTCTCAAAACACATTCCTGCAGGATAGTGACTAAAAATTAGGATAATTTGAAAGAATACATAGTTTACATGGTGTAGCCGACTCTCGACTACCGTAGGTTTCCCCAACACAGACACGGCTTCAGTGGGTAGGTTTTTAACAAAGGTATATTTATTTTATCCAATATACACCACACAATGCGAACCGTCGTGCGCTCCGCTTCGCTGCCCGGCTTCTCGGGCGCACTCGGTCCAGCGTTCCCGTAACGTCACCTCTCTGATGGCTTCCGGTCTCGTTCCGTCGCCACCTCTCTGATGGCTTCGCTCTGTCTCAGTCCGTTCCTCGTCTGTGACTGTCTATCTCGAACTCCCGCCTGCTACTGCTTAAATACATTCAGCCTGATTAGCACCATGTTACAGCCGTGTTGATTGAACTCACCCCGGCACTGTTCCCATGAACCACTCCCCCACCTCTCTCGCCTGCAGCTGAGCGCAGACCACGCCCACTGCCACACATGGTTTCCATCAATAAACTGGCTCTAAACAGCAGTATTTGCAATTTCAGGTCATTTTCAGGAAAAACTAAAGTTAACAATGTTCAATGTAACATATTTTACATAGTTTCCATCAATAAACTGGTTCTAAACAGCAGTATTTGCAATTTCAGGTCATTTTCAGGAAAAACTAAAGTTAACAATGCAAAAGGCTACTATTTGCCACTTTACAGCTACCAATACATATTTCTGCAGGATAGTCACTGAAATGTGGATAATGTAATGGTTTCCATCAAGAAACTGGCTCTAAACAGCATTACTTGCAATTTCAGGTCATTTTCAGCTAAAACTGTGGGTAACGCCACACATTCTGCCAAAAGCTGCTATTTATCACTTTACAGCTCTCAAAACACATTCCTGCAGGATAGTCACTAAAAATTAGGATAATGTGAAAGAATACATAGTTTACATGGTTTCCATCAATAAACTGGCTCTAAACAGCAGTATTTGCAATTTCAGGTCATTTTCAGGAAAAACTAAAGTTAACAGTGCAAAAGCTACTATTTGCCACTTTACAGCTCTCAAAACATATTTCTGCAGGATAGTCACTGAAATGTGGAGGTCATTTTCAGCTAAAACTGTGGGTAACGCCACACATTCTGCCAAAAGCTGCTATTTATCACTTTACAGCTCTCAAAACACATTCCTGCAGGATAGTCACTAAAAATTAGGATAATGTGAAAGAATACATAGTTTACATGGTTTCCATCAATAAACTGGCTCTAAACAGCAGTATTTGCAATTTCAGGTCATTTTCAGGAAAAACTAAAGTTAACAGTGCAAAAGCATACTATTTGCCACTTTACAGCTCTCAAAACATATTTCTGCAGGATAGTCACTGAAATGGATAATGTGAAAGAATACATAGTTTACATGGTTTCCATCAAGAAACTGGCTCTAAACAGCATTACTTGCAATTTCAGGTCATTTTCAGCTAAAACTGTGGGTAACGCCACACATTCTGCCAAAAGCTGCTATTTATCACTTTACAGCTCTCAAAACACATTCCTGCAGGATAGTCACTAAAAATTAGGATAATGTTCAATGTAACATATTTTACATGGTTTCCATCAATAAACTGGTCTAAACAGCAGTATTTGCAATTTCAGGTCATTTTCAGGAAAAACTAAAGTTAACAATGCAAAAGGCTACTATTTGCCACTTTACAGCTACCAAAACATATTTC
>NW_026548697.1:0-2407 GCF_027596085.1 Anoplopoma fimbria | reverse complement strand
AGGACTCCTACTCTAACTTTAGTCTGTCTCCATATAACAGAGGACTCCTACTCTAACTTTAGTCTGTCTCCATATAACAGAGGACTCCTACTCTAACTTTAGTCTGTCTCCATATAACAGAGGACTCCTACTCTAACTTTAGTCTGTCTCCATATAACAGAGGACTCCTACTCTAGCTTTAGTCTGTCTCCATATAACAGAGGACTCCTACTCTAACTTTAGTCTGTCTCCATATAACAGAGGACTCCTACTCTAACTTTAGTCTGTCTCCATATAACAGAGGACTCCTACTCTAACTTTAGTCTGTCTCCATATAACAGAGGACTCCTACTCTAACTTTAGTCTGTCTCCATATAACAGAGGACTCCTACTCTAGCTTTAGTCTGTCTCCATATAACAGAGGACTCCTACTCTAACTTTAGTCTGTCTCCATATAACAGAGGACTCCTACTCTAGCTTTAGTCTGTCTCCATATAACAGAGGACTCCTACTCTAACTTTAGTCTGTCTCCATATAACAGAGGACTCCTACTCTAGCTTTAGTCTGTCTCCATATAACAGAGGACTCCTACTCTAACTTTAGTCTGTCTCCATATAACAGAGGACTCCTACTCTAGCTTTAGTCTGTCTCCATATAACAGAGGACTCCTACTCTAGCTTTAGTCTGTCTCCATATAACAGAGGACTCCTACTCTAGCTTTAGTCTGTCTCCATATAACAGAGGACTCCTACTCTAGCTTTAGTCTGTCTCCATATAACAGAGGACTCCTACTCTAGCTTTAGTCTGTCTCCATATAACAGAGGACTCCTACTCTAACTTTAGTCTGTCTCCATATAACAGAGGACTCCTACTCTAACTTTAGTCTGTCTCCATATAACAGAGGACTCCTACTCTAACTTTAGTCTGTCTCCATATAACAGAGGACTCCTACTCTAGCTTTAGTCTGTCTCCATATAACAGAGGACTCCTACTCTAACTTTAGTCTGTCTCCATATAACAGAGGACTCCTACTCTAGCTTTAGTCTGTCTCCATATAACAGAGGACTCCTACTCTAGCTTTAGTCTGTCTCCATATAACAGAGGACTCCTACTCTAACTTTAGTCTGTCTCCATATAACAGAGGACTCCTACTCTAACTTTAGTCTGTCTCCATATAACAGAGGACTCCTACTCTAGCTTTAGTCTGTCTCCATATAACAGAGGACTCCTACTCTAGCTTTAGTCTGTCTCCATATAACAGAGGACTCCTACTCTAGCTTTAGTCTGTCTCCATATAACAGAGGACTCCTACTCTAACTTTAGTCTGTCTCCATATAACAGAGGACTCCTACTCTAACTTTAGTCTGTCTCCATATAACAGAGGACTCCTACTCTAACTTTAGTCTGTCTCCATATAACAGAGGACTCCTACTCTAACTTTAGTCTGTCTCCATATAACAGAGGACTCCTACTCTAGCTTTAGTCTGTCTCCATATAACAGAGGACTCCTACTCTAGCTTTAGTCCGTCTCAGATTGACCATCTTGTTGATAGTGCTGCATGCTCACTGAATGAAACTAGACTCTATAGCTCCTCTAAAAAAGAAGCTAATAAAAGAAAGGAGGTTTGCTCCATGGCATAACCTCAAAACCCGCGATGAAGCAAACATTACGTAAACTTCAAAGGATATGGCGTTCCACCAGTGTGGATGAAGCGCGGTTAGTCTGGTGAGACAGTCTTAAAATATATAAGAAGGCACTCCGTAATGCTAGAGCAGCCTATTATTCAGCATTAATAGAGAAAATAAGAACAACCCTAGGGTTCTCTTCAGCACTGTAGCCAGGCTGACAGAGAGTCACAGCTCTGTTGAGCCGTGTATTCCTATAAACCTCAGTAGTAGTGACTTCATGAACTTCTTTAATGATAAGATTCTAACTATTAGAGAAAAATGAATAATCTACTGCCCTCAACCAGTACCCATCGATCCACAGCTGTAGAACCTGAAATATATTTAGATGGCTTTTCTCCCATCGACCTTCAACAATTGACTTTAACTATTTCTAAGTCTAAACCTTCCACCTGTCTCTTAGACCCGATCCTGGCTAGGCTGCTTAAGGAAGTTTTACCTTTAATTAGCAATTCTTTATTAGAAATGATCAATCTGTCTTTACTAACGGGCCATGTACCACAGGCCTTCAAACTAGCTGTAATTAAACCTCTTCTTAAGAAACCTACTCTTGATCCAGAGGTGTTGGCTAACTATAGACTATATCTAACTATAGACTATATCTAACTATAGACTATATCTAACTATAGACCTATATCTAACTATAGACTATATCTAACTATAGACCTATATCTAACTATAGACTATATCTAACCTTAGACCTATATCTAACTATAGACTATATCTAACTATAGACTATATC
>NW_026548696.1:0-482 GCF_027596085.1 Anoplopoma fimbria | reverse complement strand
GCTATGCTTACCACTATACCACCAATGCACACAGAAAGACTCACATAATGGCATAAAATTGAGTGAAGGGAAGATTGAATTGGCAAATATCGTTGAGTATTGACACATTTTCGCTTTGACCTGGAGCTACAAAAGTGATCTTTGGCTTCCATGGTGTAATGGTCAGCACTCTGGACTTTGAATCCAGTGATCCGAGTTCAAGTCTCGGTGGAAGCTTGTCATTAAGGAGGTGCATGCTGCAAAATTCTTCGGAGCACAATGAATAACTATGTCCTTTTGTTCCCATGCTAGAGTAGAACTCAAACGTGACATGGAGATAAATCAGTCATTGAAAGTCCTGTAGCCCAGAAACATCGTTGTCAATGGTGGTCAATCAAATGTCTGTTTTACCAAGACACAACTTTGAACGTCCAGAACACATTTTGTCTGGTCAAGCACTACAACATTCCAATATCAAACCGCTTTGTTTTTCAAGACATGTC
>NW_026548695.1:0-1172 GCF_027596085.1 Anoplopoma fimbria | reverse complement strand
TCGAAGTGGATGGCGACACACCACCTGAAGCTCAACCTGGACAAAACCGAGCTACTCTTCCTCCCGAGGAAGGGTTGCCCGCACCGAGACCTGTCCATCACCATTGATGATGCCGTGGTGACGCCAACTCGGACTGTGAGGAATCTGGGTGTGACCCTGGATGACCAACTGTCGTTCTCAGCAAACATTGCATCGGTCACACGCTCCTGCAGTTCCTCCTCTACAACATCAGGAGGATTAGCCCCTTCCTCACTGAGGAGACGGGCGCAGGTGCTCATCCAGGCTCTGGTCATCTCCCGCCTGGACTACTGCAACTCACTACTTGGGCCCACGGCGTCAGGCCCCTGGAGCTTGTCCAGAAAGCTGCAGCACGTCTGGTGTTCAATCGCCCCAAGTTCTCTCACACAACTTCCCTTCTCCGTTCTCTACACTGGCTCCCTGTAAGCTCGCATCCAGTTTAAGACTCTGGTGCTAGCTACAGGGCAGTGAAAGAACAACTCCTTCCCTATCTCCAGGCCTTGGTCAAGCCCTACACCCCTGCCCGACCACTTGGCTCTGCTGCCTAAGGGCGATTGGTTTCCCCGTCGCTCAGAGGTCCCTCCGGCCGATCCACCCGGTCACAGCTTTTTCTGTCCTGGCCCCTCAGTGGTGGAATGAACTCCCCACCGGCGTCAGGACAGCAGAGTCGCTGCCCATCTTTGGCGCAGGCTGAAAACTCACCTCTTCAGAAGTACTACCCTGAGCCTTCCTCGTAGCACTTATTGCACTCGTATTAGTTGTTGCACTTACTGTATTTGTATCAGTTCGCTGCACTTATTGTTTGTATTTGTTTACTGCACTTATCCTATTCGTAGTAGTTTTGTAGCACTTACTATATTCGGATTAGTCTGTTGCAATTATTGTTTTCGTAGTAACTCGCCTCTGCACTATACTTTTGCTCTGGCTTATGCTTTAAGATGCTTGTTTAAGAAAGGAGATGCACTTATGACTTCTGGTGACTAGTAGTTCTCTTGAATACCTATGTTGAATACACTTCCTGTAAGTCGCTTTGGATAAGCGTCTGCTAAATAACTGTAATGTAATGTAATGTAATGGTTTCGTCATAGAAAAATACACTTTTGGGGTATTTTCAGGCTGAAACAACTTTTGTGAGCAAAAAAGCTGTAAAGAAA
>NW_026548694.1:0-3739 GCF_027596085.1 Anoplopoma fimbria | reverse complement strand
TAGCTAGCATAGCTAGAGGAGGTTGAGCCGTCTGGGAAGCTAGAGGAGGCGTCCCGGTAGAATCCCGGTGACCGGGAAATAGGTTCCGGCGATCACCGCGCATTGCATGCCGGGTAGATTTTATTTATTTATTTATTTTTTAATTTTAATTTTTAATTTTTTTTTTAATTTTAATTTTTAATTTTTTTTAATTCAATAACTTTATTGAGACATTTGTTCATACATATAAAACACAATATATTTATATATATATATATATATGTATATATTTACATTTTCAAGTTCTTATTTTTAAGATCTTAAGTTGATGCCACGAAGGCTGAAACATCATCTATTATCTTTATTTAATGTTTTATTCTATTCATTTAATGTTTCATTATCTTTATTAAATGTTATATTCTCTTTATTTAATGTTTCATTCTCTTTATTTAATGTTTTATTATCTTCATTTAATGTTTTATTCTCTTTGTTTAATGTTTAATATCTTTATTTAATGTTTTATTCTTTTATTTAATGTTTAATTTAATGTTTTAATATCTTTATTTAATGTTTTAATATCTTTATTTAATGTTTTCTTATCTTTATTTAATGTTTCGCGTTTGTCACAGTCGCGGTGCAGTGACGTCACGTCATGATGTTTTCACGGATGTTTATCTGGACGGCTCATCCTCCTGTATACCAGTGTGCGGATTACGGTGTTTTTCACGGTACCGGTACCGGTGGACCGGCCCGCTCAACCTCCAGCTGGGTCTTTTAGCACACTAAAACGGCGTAAAATGACCTCCAGCAGCCCAGGAGGAAAAAAATAGCAGGCGCTTTCGGAGGATTTTAGTGCTGAAATCCGGCTGAATCTGTCTTTTAAGGCAGTGAAACGGCGTAAAATGACCGGCATCACAGCGTCAAAACACCCGCAGCAGAGTGCTCCAAGTCAGGGTAAACTCTGGGAGTGACAGCGGGTCTTTTAGCACACTAAAAAAAATGACCCGCGACCGCCAGCTGAAAACGTCCGTAAAAGAGAGCATGAAGTGGCTAAACAGTGGTGCCATCAGCCTGTCTCTCCATGCTGCTGAATCCGCGTGAAAATGACCGCGACCGCGGGCTGAAAACGGAAGGATAGCATAGCTAGAGGAGGTTGAGCCGTCCGGGAGCTAGAGGAGCCGTCCCGGTAGAATCCCGGTGACCGGGAAATAGGTTCCGGCGATCACCGCGGATTGCATGCCAGGTAGTTTTTATTTTATTTTATTTTTTTAAATTCAATAACTTTCTTGAGACATTTGTTCATACATATAAACGAAAGATCATTATCTTTATTTAATGTTTTATTATCTTTATTTAATGTTTCGCGTTTGTCACAGTCGCGGTGCAGTGGCGTCACGTCATGATGTTTTCACGGATGTTTATCTGGACGGCTCATCCTCCTGTATACCGGTGTGCCGGATTACGGTGTTTTCACGGTACCGGTACCGGTGGACCGGCCGGCTCAACCTCCTATAGCTAGCATAGCTAGGAGGTTGAGCCGTCTGGGAAACTAGAGGAGGCGTCCCGGTAGAATCCCGGTGACCGGGAAATAGGTTCCGGCGATCACCGCGCATTGCATGCCGGGTAGATTTTATTTATTTATTTATTTTTAATTTTAATTTTTAATTTTTTTTTTTAATTTTAATTTTTTTTTTTTTTAATTCAATAACTTTATTGAGACATTTGTTCATACATATAAAACACAATATATTTATATATATATATATATATATATATGTATATATTTACATTTTCAAGTTCTTATTTTTAAGATCTTAAGTTGATGCCACGAAGGCTGAAACATCATCTATTATCTTTATTTAATGTTTTATTCTATTCATTTAATGTTTCATTATCTTTATTAAATGTTATATTCTCTTTATTTAATGTTTCATTCTCTTTATTTAATGTTTTATTATCTTCATTTAATGTTTTATTCTCTTTGTTTAATGTTTTAATATCTTTATTTAATGTTTTATTCTATTTATTTAATGTTTCATTCTCTTTATTTAATGTTTTAATATCTTTATTTAATGTTTTAATATCTTTATTTAATGTTTTCTTATCTTTATTTAATGTTTCGCGTTTGTCACAGTCGCGGTGCAGTGACGTCACGTCATGATGTTTTCACGGATGTTTATCTGGACGGCTCATCCTCCTGTATACCAGTGTGCCGGATTACCGGTGTTTTTCACGGTACCGGTACCGGTGGACCGGCCGGCTCAACCTCCAGCCGGTCTTTTAGCACACTAAAACGGCGTAAAATGACCTCCAGCAGCCCAGGGAGGAAAAAATAGCAGGCGCTTTCCGGAGGATTTTAGTGCTGAAATCCGGCTGAATCTGTCTTTTAAGGCAGTGAAACGGCGTAAAATGACCGGCATCACAGCGTCAAAACACCCGCAGCAGAGTGCTCCAAGTCAGGGTAAACTCTGGGAGTGACAGCGGGTCTTTTAGCACACTAAAACAGCGTAAAATGAACCGACACAACCATGCTGCTCCATCCGCCTAAAAAATGACCGCGACCGCCAGCTGAAAACGTCCGTAAAAGAGAGCATGAAGTGGCTAAACAGTGGTGCCATCAGCCTGTCTCTCCATGCTGCTGAATCCGCGTGAAAATGACCGCGACCGCGGGCTGAAAACGGAAGGATAGCATAGCTAGAGGAGGTTGAGCCGTCCGGGAGCTAGAGGA
Source organism: Anoplopoma fimbria (assembly GCF_027596085.1). Taxonomy (NCBI): domain Eukaryota; kingdom Metazoa; phylum Chordata; class Actinopteri; order Perciformes; family Anoplopomatidae; genus Anoplopoma; species Anoplopoma fimbria. The sequence continues at coordinate 1,032 of NW_026548694.1, read as the reverse complement.
GCCGTCCCGGTAGAATCCCGGTGACCGGGAAATAGGTTCCGGCGATCACCGCGGATTGCATGCCAGGTAGTTTTTATTTTATTTTATTTTTTTTAAATTCAATAACTTTCTTGAGACATTTGTTCATACATATAAACGAAAGATCATTATCTTTATTTAATGTTTTATTATCTTTATTTAATGTTTCGCGTTTGTCACAGTCGCGGTGCAGTGACGTCACGTCATGATGTTTTCACGGATGTTTATCTGGACGGCTCATCCTCCTGTATACCGGTGTGCCGGATTACCGGTGTTTTCACGGTACCGGTACCGGTGGACCGGCCGGCTCAACCTCCTATAGCTAGCATAGCTAGAGGAGGTTGAGCCGTCTGAAACTAGAGGAGCGTCCCGGTAGAATCCCGGTGACCGGGAAATAGGTTCCGGCGATCACCGCGCATTGCATGCCGGGTAGATTTTATTTATTTATTTATTTTTTAATTTTAATTTTTAATTTTTTTTTTTTTAATTTTAATTTTTAATTTTTTTAATTCAATTATCTTTATTAAATGTTATATTCTCTTTATTTAATGTTTCATTCTCTTTATTTAATGTTTTATTATCTTCATTTAATGTTTTATTCTCTTTGTTTAATGTTTTAATATCTTTATTTAATGTTTTATTCTATTTATTTAATGTTTCATTCTCTTTATTTAATGTTTTAATATCTTTATTTAATGTTTTACTTATCTTTATTTAATGTTTCGCGTTTGTCACAGTCGCGGTGCAGTGACGTCACGTCATGATGTTTTCACGGATGTTTATCTGGACGGCTCATCCTCCTGTATACCGGTGTGCCGGATTACCGGTGTTTTTCACGGTACCGGTACCGGTGGACCGGCCGGCTCAACCTCCTATAGCTAGCATAGCTAGAGGAGGTTGAGCCGTCTGGAAACTAGAGGAGGCGTCCCGGTAGAATCCCGGTGACCGGGAAATAGGTTCCGGCGATCACCGCGCATTGCATGCCGGGTAGATTTTATTTATTTATTTATTTTT
>NW_026548693.1:0-539 GCF_027596085.1 Anoplopoma fimbria | reverse complement strand
CAGGGTAAACTCTGGGAGTGACAGCGGGTCTTTTAGCACACTAAAACGGCGTAAAATGAACCGACACAACCATGCTGCTCCATCCGCCTAAAAAATGACCGCGACCGCCAGCTGAAAACGTCCGTAAAAGAGAGCATGAAGTGGCTAAACAGTGGTGCCATCAGCCTGAAAATGACCCGCGACCGCGGGCTGAAAGCGGAAGGATAGCATAGCTAGGAGGTTGAGCCGTCCCGGGAGCTAGAGGAGCCGTCCCGGTAGAATCCCGGTGACGGGAAATAGGTTCAGCGATCACCGCGCATTGCATGCCGGGTAGTTTTTATTTTATTTTATTTTTTAAATTCAATAACTTTCTTGAGACATTTGTTCATACATATAAGCGAAAGATCATTATCTTTATTTAATGTTTTATTATCTTTATTTAATGTTTAGCGTTTGTCACAGTCATGGTGCAGTGGCGTCACGTCATGATGTTTTCACGGATGTTTATCTGGACGGCTCATCCTCCTGTATACCGGTGTGCCGGATTACGGTGTTTTTCA
>NW_026548692.1:0-1258 GCF_027596085.1 Anoplopoma fimbria | reverse complement strand
CCGTGAAAAACACGGTAATCCGGCACACCGGTATACAGGAGGATGAGCCGTCCAGATAAACATCCGTGAAAACATCATGACGTGACGTCACTGCACCGCGACTGTGACAAACGCGAAACATTAAATAAAGATAATAAAACATTAAATAAAGATAATGATCTTTCGTTTATATGTATGAACAAATGTCTCAAGAAAGTTATTGAATTTAAAAAAATAAAATAAAATAAAAACTACCTGGCATGCAATCCGCGGTGATCGCCGGAACCTATTTCCCGGTCACCGGGATTCTACGGGAGACGGCTCCTCTAGCTCCCGGACGGCTCAACCTCCTCTAGCTATGCTATCCTTCCGTTTTCAGCCCGCGGTCGCGTCATTTTCACGCGGATTCAGCAGCATGGAGAGACAGGCTGATGGCACCACTGTTTAGCCACTTCATGCTCTCTTTTACGGACGTTTTCAGCTGGCGGTCGCGGTCATTTTTAGGCGGATGGAGCAGCATGGTTGTTCGGTTCATTTTACGCCGTTTTAGTGTGCTAAAAGACCCGCTGTCCTCCCAGAGTTTACCCTGACTTGGAGCACTCTGCTGCGGGTGTTTTGACGCTGTGATGCCGGTCATTTTACGCCGTTTCACTGCCTTAAAAGACAGATTCAGCCGGTTTCAGCACTAAAATCCTCCGGAAAGCGCCTGCTATTTTTCCTCCCTGGGCTGCTGGAGGTCATTTTACGCCGTTTTAGTGTGCTAAAAGACCGGCTGGAGGTTAAGATAATAAAACATTAAATAAAGAGAATGAAACATTAAATAAAGATGTTATAACATTTAATAAAGATAATGAAACATTAAATGAATAGAATAAAACATTAAATAAAGATAATAATAGATGATGTTTCAGCCTTGTAGCATCAACTTAAGATCTTAAAAATAAGAACTTGAAAATGTAAATATATACATATATATATATATATATATAAAAATATATTGTGTTTTATATGTATGAACAAATGTCTCAATAAAGTTATTGAATTAAAAAAAAAAAAAAATTAAAATTAAAAAAAAAAAAAAATTAAAATTAAAAAAAAATAAATAAATAAAATCTACCCGGCATTCAATGCGCGGTGATCGCCGGAACCTATTTCCCGGTCACCGGGATTCTACCCGGGACGCCTCCCTCAGCTCCCAGACGGCTCAGCCTCCTCTGGCTATGCTAGCTATAGGAGGATTGAGCCGCGCGATCCACGGTACCGGTACCGTGAAAAACAC
>NW_026548691.1:0-589 GCF_027596085.1 Anoplopoma fimbria | reverse complement strand
GGCTCTCAGCAGCAGTATTTGCATATAACTTCAGTTTTACCTGAAAATGACCTGAAATTGCAAATACTGCTGCTTAGAGCCAGTTTCTTCATGGAAATCATGTAAACTACGTATTATTGAACATTATCCACACATACTGCCAAAAGCAGCCAAACGCTGCTATTTATGACTTTAAAGCTCCAAAAACACATTTCTGCAGGATAGTGACTGAAATGTAGGATAATGTTCAATAATACATACTTTGCCATCAAGAAACTGGCTCTCAGCAGCAGTATTTGCATATAACTTCAGTTGTTCCTGAAAATGACCTGAAATTGCAAATACTGCTGCTTAGAGCCAGTTTCTTGATGGAAATCATGTAAGCTATGTATTATTGAACATTATCCACACATACTGCCAAAAGCTGCCAAACGCTGCTATTTATGACTTTAAAGCTCCAAAAACACATTTCTGCAGGATAGTAACTTCAGTTTTCTCTCTCTCTCTCTCAGCAGCAGTATTTGCATATAACTTCAGTTTTCAGTCACTTTAAAGCGATAAACAGCAGCTTTTGGCAGTATGTGTGGTGTTACCTACAGTTTTACCTGAA
>NW_026548690.1:0-1447 GCF_027596085.1 Anoplopoma fimbria | reverse complement strand
CAAGTTCATGAAATCACAGAGTGATGACGGCTTAACTCCTCAGAACCTGCAGGACGCCTTCTCCAGCCGCTACTCAGCATACCTGACTTCCCAGGAGGCAGTCAGGCCCCACTGTGGCGTTTTGAGGAGGCGCAGAGGTCCTCCGTCCCGGTCAGGAGTGGACAGTCTCTTGTTGGCTTCGGGACTTCAAATTCGAGACCCTGGCAGAGCCTGTATGAGTCTGGAGGACCCCAAAAAGATCCGGTAAAAAACACTTGGATAATAATAATAATAAAGTTGCTGTTCTGACCATCGATCAGAAGAGTCATGTGACAAATTGTCTGTTTTTTTACAGATTTGTCAACTACCTGCGAAGGAAGGCACCAGCTCCCGGTACGCAGATGGAGAACGCCCGCCAAGTTTGTCCGGAGTAGAGACAGACAGAAGACCAGTGCTTCTGCTGCTGGTGCTGCTGCTGCTGTTGCTTCATCCACCCAGCACCAGCAGCACCGCTCACCAGCAGCAGCAGCAGCACCAGCAGCGGCGGCTCAGTCTGCTGTCTCGGCCGCAACCAGAGAGTGCAGCTCAGTACGTGTTTTACTGTAACTCTCTCAGACTTTGATAGACCTGGACTGACCTCCCCTGAAGAAATGTTAGTATTTGTAATGTCTCATTATAAATGTAGTTGTGTGTCATTTATTCTCATTCTAGGCCTCTTGGTTCAGCTCTTTGTCTCCGAGCGGCGTTCTCTGTGCGGTGGAAATAGAGGCCCATGTTAAGAGATGGTGGCCCCTAAACCTGCATTTACAGGCAAGTCCAGCCTAAATCATATTCAGAGTTAGTTCAACTTTATTGAAATTTTTCGGATATAACAGCTCCCAGTTCAGCCCCTTCAGACCAGCTCCGTCCTCCTCAAAGTCATGTGAGGAGCCTTCAGATGATGAGCTGTCGAGGCGGTAGCTTAGTAGTAAAAAATGAAGTTATATTCAGGTAACAATCTGTTAATACAGAAAGATTTGATTTCATTGTTGACCCTTTATTTATTTTACTTTTAAAATGTTCTTTAATCAGAGGGAGGAGGAGACCACTGGTGAGTTTGGGTTGAATGAAGAACTGTCTGATGTCTGCTTGGCGCCATCTCAGATCACTAACCCACTCGCGTTCAATCCCCTGATCGGGTGCATCTTTATCTAACATTTCACCTCACAATGCTGCCTGCCTGCCTGCATCACTCACTCTCAGCATGTCTAATCTGTTGGCTTCATCATTTTGTCTCATCCTCACCTTCTCTCTTCAGAACCTCCTTCTGTTCTCATCTAGTTTAATACGCAGCTTGGCTGAATGTGTGCATCTCACTCAATATTAACACAACAATCTCATTTGTTCCTCTTAATGACACTTTTAATTTATCTTGAAGCCTCAGATGTACAGGCCCCTCTCTCGCTCCTGCCACCACCACCACCACCAC
>NW_026548689.1:0-1552 GCF_027596085.1 Anoplopoma fimbria | reverse complement strand
TTAGCCTTAATGAATCAACTCCTCCAAGTTATATTAATACTCATATTCCTCGAGGCACAGGCCGAGGAGGTGGAGTAGCAGCTATCTTTGACTCAAGCCTATTAATAAACCCTAAACCTAAATTAAATTACAACTCATTTGAAAGCCTTGTTCTTAGTCTTTCAAACCCGAGCGGGAAAGCATTAAAGTCAATTTTATTTGTTATAGTGTATCGTGCACCAGGTGCGTATTCTGAATTCCTATCTGAATTCTCAGAGTTTTTATCTAGTTTAGTCCTTAAGACAGATAAAGTTATTATTGTAGGGGATTTTAATATTCATGTGGATGTGTATAATGATAGCCTTAGTACTGCGTTTGGTTCATTACTAGATTCTATTGGCTTCTGTCAGTGTGTACATAAACCGACTCACTCTTTTAACCATACCCTCGACCTTGTTCTGGTTTATGGTATTGAAGTAGAAAATGTAATTGTCTCTCAACAGAACTCTCTTTTATCGGACCATTTTCTAATAACCTTTGAATTTGTTCTACCAGAGTGTACGCCATTAGGCAAAAGTTTCTACACTAGATGTCTATCTGATAATGCTGTAGCTAAATTTAAAGAAGCGATTTCTTCAGGGTTTTATTCAGTACCATTGCTCAATATAACAGAGGACTCCTACGCTAGCTTTAGTCCGTCTCAGATTGACCATCTTGTTGATAGTGCTGCATGCTCACTGCGAATGACACTAGACTCTATAGCTCCTCTAAAAAGAAGCTAATAAAAGAAAGGAGGTTTGCTCCATGGTATAATCCTCAAACCCGCGATTTAAAGCAAATATCGCGAAAACTTGAAAGGATATGGCGTTCCACCAATGTGGATGAAGCGCGGTTAGTCTGGCGAGACAGTCTTAAAATATATAAGAAGGCACTCCGTAATGCTAGAGCAGCCTATTATTCAGCATTAATAGAGAAAAATAAGAACAACCCTAGGGTTCTCTTCAGCACTGTAGCCAGGCTGACAGAGAGTCACAGCTCTGTTGAGCCGTGTATTCCTATAAACCTCAGTAGTAGTGACTTCATGAACTTCTTTAATGATAAGATTCTAACTATTAGAGAAAAAATTTATAATCTACTGCCCTCAACCAGTACCGATCGATCCATAGCTGTAGAACCTGAAATATATTTAGATGGCTTTTCTCCCATCGACCTTCAACAATTGACTTTAACTATTTCTAAGTCTAAACCTTCCACCTGTCTCTTAGACCCGATTCCGACTAGGCTGCTTAAGGAAGTTTTACCTTTAATTAGCAACTCCTTATTAGAAATTATCAATCTGTCTTTACTGACGGGCCATGTACCACAGGCCTTCAAACTAGCTGTAATTAAACCTCTTCTTAAGAAACCTACTCTAGATCCAGAGGTGTTGGCTAACTATAGACCTATATCTAACCTTCCGTTCCTCTCTAAGATCCTTGAGAAAGCAGTAGCAAATCAGCTCTGTGACTTTATGCATAACAATAGTTTATTTGAGGATTTTCAGTCAGGATTTAGAGTGAATCATAGCACAGAG
>NW_026548688.1:0-773 GCF_027596085.1 Anoplopoma fimbria | reverse complement strand
CTCTCTGGCCTCTTGGGAAGCTCTGCGAAACTCCTCATACGCGTCCTCTGTCCATCGAACGCGCCAGTCTCCGCTCCACCTCCTCCTCTTTCACTTTCGGAAAAGACATGACCGACGCGAACTACCCGACACACTGAAACTAACGCTGTAGCCCGATCGCGACGTAAATCCAAAGTAGCCCTCCGCTTGGACGCACAACTCTCCACTCACTCCCGTCGTTTGTTCACTTCTGACACCAATGTAATGACCACAGGCGAGGTAGTGAGCGAAGTACTTTGATATCAGGTTTATTAGATTCCAGCATAAGACCAACAGGCGCAGCTCAACCGGAAAACACACATCTGAGAACTCCCGCCCGGAAGTCAACCCCCAGGGACCCCTTCTCAGACGGCCGCCCCTTCCTCCCAAACCCTGTGACGCTACAATATGTTTCATATTTTAGATTCTTCAAAGTAGTTGAATAAGAAGGTGTGTCCATTTTGACTGGTACTGTATATATATATATATATATATATATATATATATATATATATATATATATATATATATAGTATGATCAAAAGTACTATTGGCTTGTTGTTTGTTTATACATAATTCCATATGTGTTCCTTCATAGTTTGGATGTCTTCAATATTAATCTACAATGTGAAAAAAATTAAACTTTTTATTTAGTACTGTATATATATATATATACTGGACCAGTCAAAAATTACCTATACCTCAGACATCAAACTATGGAGCATATGAGAATGCCTCGTGGTAAACAATCAAAT
>NW_026548687.1:0-1275 GCF_027596085.1 Anoplopoma fimbria | reverse complement strand
GTGGTCCACTGTCACCTGTAGTTTCAACAAGTCCACTCTTATCAACCTCTTCATACCTGAGAGTTTCCAGTCTCGGTGTGGATCCTCCAGTCCAGCAGACAGCAGATTCACTCCCTGAGTCTCCTGGATGATTGTAGCTTAGGTCCAGCTCTCTCAGATGGGGAGGGTTGGAGCTCAGAGCTGAAGTCCAGAGAAGCACAGCCTTCCTCTGCATCAGACAGCCTGACAGCCTGCAAACACACCAAACAACACACATGTCACATGATCTGAGGGAGCTGTGAGGGCTGGAAGGTTTCTGCAGTACTGAGACACTGTCCACTACTGTGGGGTTACATTAACATTGGTACTGACTGGTTTCTAGTCACAACCAAACATCCACTAATGTCCATCAACAATCTGAACACATTACTGGTGTTACTGGTTTCTGATATTTAAAATTATAACAGCAGAGTGAGAAAAAACAATATAATATATGCTTATGGAAATAAATTGTAACCAGGTAGTGAATTTATATTTTTAGGATTATTTGTGATGTAACTATACAGATAATTTGAGTCTTCAGTGTGATTTTAACTTAATCTTGTTTCTGTTTGTTAAACAAAGGGTCAATCACAGCAGCTTTACCTAGATCAGCTTCTCATTGGTTATTTCAGAGAATGCAGACTCCCAATTGGGGAAAGGGAAATAAGTCCCGCCCTAGCAGGAGGAGGTTTGATGTTACGGAGTGAGAAAACACGTGAATGAACGAGCGCCATTTGTTTTACAAGAACAGTGTTTGACTATTTGAACTGACCGCAAAAGGAAACAATGAAGGAACTTAAACTTAAAAGGAACAAAGTTAAAGAACATTGAAACATTTTAGAGACACTTTTACCATTTTAACAGAAATGTGTTGAGTAATATATTGATGAGAGCATTGTCAATGTTGCGCTAGATGTCAATTTAAAATATTTTATTTTTCTATTTTTATAAGGTTCAATATAAATTTTGAAGTCAAACCAACAATTTATTTGAGTATCCTGCAGACCTGAAGCTGGTTTCACATGAAAGCAGAGACATCTTATGGAGGTTATGAGTTTATCCATTAATGTAAATCATAACATTCAGTGGACATTAATTGAATCTTGACCTGAGAGTTTCCAGTTCACAGTGTGGACTCTCCAGTCCAGCAGACAGCAGCTTCACTCCTGAATCCTGCAGGTGGTTGTTACTCAGGTCCAGCTCTCTCAGACTAGAGGACTGGGAGCTGAGGACTGAGGACAGAGCTTCACAGCT
>NW_026548686.1:0-578 GCF_027596085.1 Anoplopoma fimbria | reverse complement strand
GCTCTACCTTCATCTGTAGAGGAAACAGTGAGAGCAGAGCTGAAAGCATCCGTCCAATCATTGATCAGCACATCATCACTCATTGATCAGACATCATCATCATTGATCAGCACATCATCATCATGATCAGCACATCATCACTCATTGATCAGCACATCATCACTCATTGATCAGCACATCATCACTCATTGATCCTTCACATCAACGTCCTGATTCTCTCTGATGGAGTCTCCACTGACGTCTCCTCTCAGTGAGGCTGTTAGTGGATGTGTCGCCCTCTGGTGCCTCAAAGGGAAACTGTCACCTTGAACTCACTCACTTCCTCGTTTAGAGCTTTTCAGAATAAAACCTCCATCATTATTTGTTGGGTTGACGTTCTCTTAAATTGCTTTACTATCAGCTGAACAGCCTCTTTATGCAGACGGCCTCTTACACACATACAATGAGTTTCTCCCTAAACGTGGTTGAGCAGTAGAACCTTCATTTATTTGTGGATCATCTCGTTTGTGGTTCAACATGAAGATTAAAGAGGAAGCTGGTTCCTTCAGATTCTCTCTCATTATTTTAAAACAGTTAAT
>NW_026548685.1:0-1206 GCF_027596085.1 Anoplopoma fimbria | reverse complement strand
AAGTTTATTTTCTGACATGAAATCGTACTTTACATGAGTTTCTTCGAGTATGGCCCTCTGGACTCATTATAACAAGTTTTCTTATGTAATTTCATGAAAAGCAGTATACTTTCATCACTTTTAGATGCATTTACAGCTTTTCTGCTGCAAAAAGACGTTTCAGCCTTAAAATACCCCAAAAGTTTATTTTCTGACATGAAATCGTACTTTACATGAGTTTCTTAAAGTATGGCCCTCTGGACTCATAATAACAATTTTCGTTATGTAATTTCATGAAAACATGATACTTTCATCACTTTTAGATGCATTTTTGCAGCTTTTCTGCTGCAAAAAGGCGTTTCAGCCTGAAAAATGCCCAAAGTGTATTTTCTGACATGAAATGAGTACTTTACATGACTTTCTTCAAGTATAAGGCCCTCTGGACTCATAATAACAAGTTTCTTATGTAATTTCATGAAAACATGATACTTTCATCACTTTTAGATGCATTTACAGCTTTTCTGCTGCAAAAAGGCGTTTCAGCCTGAAAATACCCCAAAGTTTATTTTCTGACATGAGATAGTACTTTACATGAGTTTCTTGATGTGGCCCTCTGGACTCATAATAACAAGTTTTCTTATGTAATTTCATGAAAACATTATACTTTCATCACTTTTAGATGCATTTACAGCTTTTCTGCTGCAAAAAAGACGTTTCAGCCTAGAAAATACCCCAAAAAGTGTCTTTTCTGATAGAGATTCATAATTTACATGAGTTTCTTCAAGTAAGGACTCACAATAACAAGTTTAGATTTGTAATTTCATGAAAACATGATACTTTCATCACTTTTAGATGCATTTACAGCTTTTCTGCTGCAAAAAGGCATTTCAGCCTTAAAATACCCCAAAAGTTTATTTTCTGACATGAAATCGTACTTTACATGAGTTTCTTTAAAGTATGGCCCTCTGGACTCATAATAACAAGTTTTCTTATGTAATTTCATGAAAACATTATACTTTCATCACTTTTAGATGCATTTTACAGCTTTTCTGCTGCAAAAAAAGACGTTTCAGCCTGAAAATACCCCAAAAGTGTCTTTTCTGACACGAATTCATACTTTACATGAGTTTCTTCAAGTAAGGGCCTCTGGACTCACAAGAACAAGTTTCGTTGTAATTTCATGAAAACATGATACTTTCATCACTTTTAGATGCATTTACAGCTTTT
>NW_026548684.1:0-761 GCF_027596085.1 Anoplopoma fimbria | reverse complement strand
TCTGGAGGGATACTGAACTACTTGATTCTGCTAGGATAGACTAAGTATATTGTTCTCTGCTTTCTTAAAATTGATCTTAAACTGTACCAAGCCTGCTTAAAAAAGGGTTAGTGACTGATGCTGATTCTCTTGATTCTACTGTTCTGACATTCTCTAATCAGGAAGTGTTTGATGCTCTGTTGTGTTTGATGCTCCTGTGCCTTTAATCAGGAACTGCTTTGAGAGGTGTGCTTTAGCTTCAATAGGTCAATTGTCCTCTTAACTGCTAGGGGGAGTGGCTTACACATCTCAAGGATATATATACTCAGACCACACAAACCTTACTCCAGTGTATTTTGACTCTGGAGGGATACTGAACTACTTGATTCTGCTAGGATAGACTAAGTATATTGTTCTCTGCTTTCTTAAAATTGATCTTAAACTGTACCAAGCCTGCTTAAAAAGGGTTAGTGACTGATGCTGATTCTCTTGATTCTACTGTTCTGACATTCTCTAATCAGGAAGTGTTTGATGCTCTGTTGTGTTTGATGCTCCTGTGCCTTTAATCAGGAACTGCTTTGAGAGGTGTGCTTTAGCTTCAATAGGTCAATTGTCCTCTTAACTGCTAGGGGGAGTGGCTTACACTCCTGGCAGACAATGAGCAATCAGTAGGTAGGTCCTTAACCACTGCTGCTGGCTGGAAGCGTCAGGCAAACGAAGGCTAGGGCGAACAAAGGCAACAGGGCGACTTATTCAAGCCAGACTTCGTCAAGCAAAGACTT
>NW_026548683.1:2500-4577 GCF_027596085.1 Anoplopoma fimbria | reverse complement strand
CTGGTGCTGCCATTGATAATTCCAGCTCCAATAGCGTATCTTAAAGTTGCTGCAGTTAAAAAGCTCGTAGTTGGATCTCGGGATCAAAGCAGCGGTCGCCGCGAGCGAACCCCGTCTGTCAGCCCTCTTTCGGCGCTTATCGATGCTCTTAACTGGGTGTCGCTTGAGGTCAGAGCGTTTACTGAAAAAATTAGAGTGTTCAAAGCAGGCCGGTCGCCTGAATACCGCAGCTAGGAATAATGGAATAGGACTCGGTTCTATTTTGTGGGTTTTCTTTCTGAACTGGGGCCATGATTAAGAGGGACGGCCGGGGAGCATTCGTATTGTGCGCTAGAGGTGAAATTCTTGGACGGCGCCAAAATGACATGAAAAGCATTTACCAGAATGTTTTCATTAATCAAGAACGAAAGTCGGAGTTCGGGGCGATCAGATACAAATCGTGGTCCAAGCCATAAACGATGCCAACTAGCGATCGGCGGCGTTATTCCACCATGACCAGCGGGCGGCACGTCCAGGGAAACCAAAGTCTTTGGGTTCCGGGGGTATGGTTGCAAAGCTGAAACTTAAAGGAATTGGCGGAAGGGCACCACCAGGGTGGAGCCTGCGAAAGCAATTGACTCAACAGGAAACCTCACCGGCCCGGACAGAAGGACAGACAGATTGATAGCTCTTTCGATTCTGTGGTGGTGGTGCATGGCGTTCTTAGTTGGTGGAGCGATTTGTAGTTAATTCCGATAACAGACGAGACTCCGGCATGCTGCCCTGTTATGAAAGCGTGCGGTCGGCGTCAACTTCTTAGAGGGACAAGTGGCGTTCAGCCACACGGATTGAGCAATAGCAGGTCTGTGATGCCCTTAGATGTCCGAGCTGCACGCCACTGAGTGGATCGGCGTGTATCTACCTGCGCCGAGGCGTGGGTAACCCGCTGAACCCCACTCGTGATAGGGATTGGGGATTGCAGTCTTTCCCATGAGCGAGGAATTCCCAATAGCGGGTCATAAGCTCGCGTTGATTAAGTCCCTGCCCTTTGTACACACCGCCCGTCGCTACTACGATTGGATGGTTTTAGTGAGGTCCTCAGTTGGTCCTGCCGGGTCGGTCACGGCCCTGGTGGAGTGCTGAGAGTTCCAATAGGTGAACACTGCGGAAGGATCATGCCGATTTTGCGGTCCACGCCAGCTGTGGAGATGAAATGTCTCAGGCTGAGGCCGGGCTGAGGTATATTCTTCAGCCCCGGCCGGCGACAGCCAGCGTGCGACGCTGTCGTCCGTGGCTTCGTCGTCCGTCACGTGTCCGCCGGCCTCACTGATGTGAGGGCGGCAGCTGCGCAGGCTGGCAACTGTCCTCTTGGTGCATTGGTGCAGCCGTCCGTGTTCATGCCACTAGTCTGAGCTGGTCCCAGCCCCAGGCATGCGTTACCCCCTTCTCTCTTCCTCCCCGCCAAACGACGTAGGGCACGCCGGCGGGGTAGAGGTCCCTGGGGTCGTTCCTCCGGTGCCAACGGACTGCTCGCCACTCAGAACCAAAAACCAAGTGCGGTGCGGCGGCCGAGCCGGCCGTCCTCCGTGCGCCTCCGGGTACCCAACCCAACTTTCCTCCCTCCATCGGAGGGAGGAGGGGTTCAATGTCTCCCTCCTTTGTCTGCCCTGGCCCTCTCGGGGTCTGTGGTGGTGGGGGTGAGCGCCCGGAGGAGTCGTTATACCCTCTTTGAAACCCTTTTTGTCAGCGAACCATGGCCTACAACCAAAAATCAAAAAAACTTTGACAACTCTTAGCGGTGGATCACTCGGCTCGTGCGTCGATGAAGAACGCAGCTAGCTGCGAGAACTAATGTGAATTGCAGGACACATTGATCATCGACACTTCGAACGCACCTTGCGGCCCCAGGTTCCTCCCGGGGCTACGCCTGTCTGAGGGTCGCTTTGCCATCAATCGGAGGCGTTCGCGTCTCCCGCGGCTGAAGCGTCGCAGGCTCCGGCCTTCGTCCCCCTAAGTGCAGACTTTGGGATGCCCGGCGCGGTGCGTGGGCCCCTTGTCGGGCTCGCCTTCCTCCCCGTTGGCTCTTTTCCCTTTTTCC
>NW_026548682.1:0-850 GCF_027596085.1 Anoplopoma fimbria | reverse complement strand
GTCATACTATAGTATGTCGAAAAAAGTCAAAAAGAGGTTATACTATAGTATGTCTATAGTATGTGAAAAAAAGTAAAAAAAAAGGTTATACTATAGTATGTCGAAAAAGTCATAGTATGGTATGTCCAAAACTGTCATAGCATAGTATGTCGAAAAAAGTTGAAAAAAAAGTCATACTATAGTATGTCAGAAAAAAGTCAAAAAAGAGGTTATACTATAGTATGTCGAAAAGTCAAAAAAAGGTTATACTATAGTATGTCGAAAAAGTCATAGTATGGTATGTCCAAAACTGTCATAGCATAGTATGTGTCGAAAAAATTGAAAAAAGTCATACTATAGTATGTCGAAAAAATTCAAAAAAAGGTTATACTATAGTATGTCGAAAAAAGTCAAAAAAAAGGTTATATAGTATGTGGAAAAAGTCATTGTTTGGTATGTCCAAAAATGTCATAGCATAGTATGTCGAAAAAAATTGAAAAAAAATTCATACTATAGTATGTCGAAAAAGTAAAAAAAAAGGTTATACTATAGTATGTCGAAAAAAGTCAAAAAAAAGGTTATACTATAGTATGTCGAAAAAGTCATAGTATGGTATGTCCAAAACTGTCATAGCATAGTATGTCGAAAAAAATTGAAAAAAAGTCATACTATAGTATGTCGAAAAAAGTCAAAAAAGAGGTTATACTATAGTATGTCGAAAAAAGTCAAATAAAAGGTTATACTATAGTATGTCGAAAAAGTCATAGTATGGTATGTCCAAAACTGTCATAGCATAGTATGTCGAAAAAAATTGAAAAAAAAGTCATACTATAGTATGTCGAAAAAAGTCAAAAAAGAGGTTATACTATAG
>NW_026548681.1:0-297 GCF_027596085.1 Anoplopoma fimbria | reverse complement strand
CGTTCAGTTACGTATTGCTAAAGAAAGACTTCCTACAAACAATTACTGTAGCGACAAGCGTGTATGCCAATTGTATACAGGCACATGGTAAGATTACACTGGTTGATAATGTAGGGGCTAACAAATGCTGCTGTTGCAATAGTAGTTCAGTATTTTATCAAATGCCTGCTCCCTAACATACAAGGCATTGCTGACTTTATTTTCCCAATATCATGTTACAGGCAACGGTACCAGCCAAAAACAGCTGCTGTCAGAAGTGGGATTCGAACCCACGCCTCCAGTGGAGACTGCGACCTG
>NW_026548680.1:0-6305 GCF_027596085.1 Anoplopoma fimbria | reverse complement strand
CAAATCTGTTTCTTCTTATTAACCAATTTTTTAAATCATAAGAGGTGTACAGCATTTTCACATATAGGAAACCAATTAAGTGGCAGAAAAATATGTGAACTGCTGCAGTTCTACTCTTTTTCTAGGCTTTAGACAAGAAGAAAAATATGTTCATGTGACCATATCTCCTCTGTTGAACATTTTGTTTCCACTTGAAAGAAAACTGATATGAGTCTCACCTCAGGATCCATATGGATGAAGCTGTGGGGGCCCTTCAAAGAGTATGCAGCTCTGCGAACCACTCTGCTGTGGTGGGAATGGCAATGGTCCTCCAGACTTCCTATCTGATCAAAACATCCAACAGCAACATCAAGGCAATGGAAACAACCACACTGCAACATAAAGCCATAAAAAGATGGCTAAATATCTATCTGAGCTGATGTTATCCAAATGGCTTTTACACTGTTGTGGTCTGGCTTATTCTACATTTGGGCCATCTGTATATGATTCAATAAATATGCATGATCTCTCTTGACTTTACACAAAAATGTGAGCAGGATTCTAAGCACATGTGCTCAGCTGGCTCACTGCAGTCATTTCTTCATCCTCTCCCTACCTCCTTGAACAACACACCTAGACTTCTTCTCTTTAAAAGACTTTAGGCCTATCCAGTACCACTATAATAAGGCAGCCTTTATTAAATGTTAAGAGGACAAGTTGCAACGTGCAGTTTTATTAAATGTTAATAATAATTTACTGAAGGTTTACAGATCACTTTTAGTGACATAACTGTCGCAACAGTTGCAGGACAAAAGTCTAAAGTGAAGAAGAAGCTCCTACATTTATAATGTTGCAATGTTTCAACGTCGTTATCAGGTAATCATCTATGTGAACTAAAAGCATGTTTATACAAAACCAAAAATGAGAGCTACACCTACATTTAAGAGATCAGGAGATACAAAATAACACCCATCATCCCAAAATAATATACTCTGCACATAAAAAACACCTACAAGAGGACTGTGGCCTACACAGGACATATGTAATACACATGTTTATACTTTTATTAGACATTTCTTTGGCTGAATTCTTCATTTAAGTAGATGAAACATTTAAACTAAGTGAAACGTATCCCGTGTGCCAAGTGTGTAGGAGAACTAAGGTGGCTGATGTGAAAACAAGAAGTTGGAATGGCCCTCTCTAGAGCTAGAGTTTGGTTTGAACGTTCTGGGCTACTGTAAACGTGGGCGCAACATGGCGGCAGCATGAAAAGGACCAACTTAGTAGGTAGATATTAATGGTTCACAATTATTTAGTATGATCAATTCATTTTACACTAAAGAAAACATACTTATTAATTTTGTATTCCATTTCTCCCAAATGGTCCCCCTAAATACTACAAACATACCTTTAAACAATGTTATTTGTATCATGTGATATCCTAATTGTAGGTGGAGTGGCCATCATTTCTTGTCTGTATATTGTTATCAGTTATAAGCCATTAATGAGAGCAGGTTTGGGCTGCCCGATTGTGTGTTTCACACTTTTGATTAGGCATCAGATTTGGGACATGGATGTTAATAAGTAAAAAAATAGTTCTCAACTGGCAACCCAAAAAGTTATTCGAATTAATGGCTGATTACCTATCTACAACAAATTAGTAATTACATTTTTGTCTTTAAATAAATATGTAAAAAAAAACAACGTTTTAAAGGCTGGACACATTCGAAAGTGGTTACAATTGGTCTATTTTCCTTATATGTTTCAATATCGCATGAGAAGGCTAAAAGTCATTCAGTTACATCAATCAAGAAAATGTACAGTTTGGAAAGTTACAACTTCCACAGAACAAACATTACAACATTTACCTGACAGTTATCTCACAATGTCTTTTTTTACGTTATAGGCATTTCTTTCATGTCATAGCCATTTTGATTATAGCTTTTAAATTGGCGTTCACAACTGCTTCATATAGTCGTGAGATCAAACGTTTTCGACAACTGTTAACTTCATACTACTTCAAAGTAGACGGAATGCATCCATAGCAATAAATAAAAAGGGTTCAACTTACCTGTCCAAAGTTTATATATCCATATTTTGCTGCGATTGTGTCAGCTTGTTGCTGACCACCTGTGACCCGCACTGCCCAGTGGTTTGTAAAAACGTTACCGTGTCCCGACACCACTGATTGACTCGTTTCAACAGCTAATACAATGAAAAGCAATAATAAAGTCATTCTGACTTCAAAGGTGAATAATTTAAGTCGGTTCAAGAGACAAGTTTCGGCTCTTTGTTTTAGTAAGCAGCGTAGCTTGTTTGGTCAAATATGTCATAAATCAATCATGAAAACTCACAGTCCAGCTGAAAATCGCGGAGGAGCTGGGCAACATGAACTCACGGCAGCAGCCAATGACACAGAGACCACAGCGAAGCACAGTGAAGATTAAATCAGCGCCCTGTCCGGATGCTGCTGCTGACCTGAATTTATTTATCCTCAGGAATGATTATGTGCTTGAACTACACTCTATTCTACACTATGAATGCAGTAGCCACTTTCCATAAATGAGGTTCCTTAATGCATTTGTGTCATACACGGAAAAAAAAGTTTGGGAATATTTGGCATAATGTTTTAATCAAGATGACCACAATAATTCTATCTAAAACAACTGCTTGCCCTGCAGAAATGTTTAAGGACTTGGCTTCAAATAATAATTTGTCTTTGTTGAGGTATTTCCACAAAAAGTTAAATAAACAAGTTAAAAAAAAATTATATAAAAAAATTAAAAAGGCAGACTCCTTCTCATTTCACCAAAATATGCAAATATAGTCCGTTCTCGATGTTTGTGACCTTGACACAAACACTCGCCTAGGTTTCGTATTGGACTATGATTGGCTTTCGATCTAGTTGTGATGTCACAAACTCCTGCTGATTCATACTTGTGTTAAACTGGCATTTTAGTCAGAGTAACTTCCCCCCCTTCTTTCAGCAGATGAATGTGAAAACGAACTCTGCACAGACATCATTATGCACAGTAAAGCTCTCACAACAATAAGAAAAACACATTTTTGATTGGAGGGGTACATGTCCACCACACATGCGAATAGATATTACATTTGCAGACTGGATATGCACAGAAGAAACAATCAAACATTAAGGGACCTGAACATTAAACCTAAACCTAAATTTCAAGTTATATCTGTTAAGATCAATTTCCCTTTTATACAAAATAAGTTCAGCTTTAGGCAGGCCAGAGAGGACAATTCATTTAATAATAAACACATTTGTTGGGGCAGTCCATTGAATAGGTAAACAAGGACCACTTATTGCATTGACATTAGATTAAATGTACTTTTACCGTGTCTGAGCTCTAAACATGTTTCAAAATACCCCTTTGTGCCTAAACATACAATAACAACAACTGCTTATTGGTTTTAGCAAGATACAGATATGTTTGAGGATTGCATTAATCAAGAGATAAATAGACTTTTAAGAACCTGTTGACCCACAGTGCTGATAATGTGTGCTTCATAGGCAAAATACTAAAAGGTAATACAAATGTTATGCAAAAGCTTTGTGTGGAAGTGACTTTCAGATTGTTATTTGTGCAATAGCTAAATATAGGTTATTTTGGTGTGTGTGTGTAAGAGAGAGAGTAGAAACAGATCTGAGAACATTTGAACTGTACTATGACCATTGCCCCCCTAAAGGCACACTTGATAACTTTTAATTAATACTTCTGTAGAGCCCATTATAGCTATTCTTGACTTCTGTGACAAATTACAGAAGAAGAAACTCACCCCTGTTGAGTTTCTTGAAGCTGTTCTAGAGGCTTGTGGTGAAACAAAACCTTACAAAGACACTTGAGTATTTACACATTTACCTACATTATTGTTATTTTGGATCTGGTGATGATAGCTGAAAGAGGTGTCTGATTTTATCCATTGCTGAGTAAAATCAAGATACAGAAGTGATCTTATTAATATTTCTGGTATTGTTTGCAGAAGCAAGTTTCCTTTTTTAAATCAAGTAATCAATTGATTTATTGATTGATTGTGTTACGTTCCCTGGATTAAGGTCCACAGGGAGGAGGGGGAGTAACAACAAAAATAAACCCAGGAAAAAAAAGAGTCATGGGCAACCGATATTAAAGCAAAATAAAGGAATTTATTAACAATAAAACTGAAATGCTCACAATGCAACAATTGAAAACTACTGTCTTACAAAGGAAAGTGACACTGACTAACAGCAGTGACAATTGAATTGAACAAATCACAATATCAAACAAACTAACTAGTCACGCTACACCTGCCCTCACAGCTTTAGCAGAGGAGATCACCAAACCTACAACACACACAGAGCTTGTGCATTTGCCACTTGGCCCACTGGGCTGTCTGTCTTCATCTCCCGGCCTGTTTACTACCATGGCACTAATGGCTAGGCAGGGAAAATGGTGGCACCTTGTCTGCTTGAGTTTGCATGTTCCCCTCGTGTCAGCGTGGTTTTTCTCCGGGTTCTCCGTCTTCCTCCCACAGTCCAAAAGACATGCAGCTTAGGTTAATTGATGATTCTAAATTACCCGTAGGTGTGGATGTGAGTGTGAATGGCTGTGTGTCTGTATGTGTCAGCCCTGCAATAGTCTGGCGACCTGTCCAGGGTGTACCCTGCCTTCGTCCAATGACAGCTGGGATCGGCTCCAGCCCCCCGCGACCCTAAACAGGATAAGCGGTTATGGATAATGAATGAATGAATGAATGTTACCAATGATCATTTAAGGAAAGTGATAACAATCTGCAGCTCTTGTTAAGATCAATGGTAAACCGGCCCATGCACTCCATGATACTGAATGTGCAGACAGTAATATTCTGTCCGTCAGACATCTGCCTGTACAGGATGCACAAGACACTGATGCTTTTTCATTCCAATAAACAAATAAATAAATAAATGATTGCAGTTCAATGCCCATTAGGGACATAAAATGCTTTAGGGAGCCACCCTCCCACAGAGGACACTTGGATGGATATTATATATTTTTATCCGTTTCAGGCTGTCCTCTTTAAAATCAGACAAAGACTAGACTAGATGAAGCCTCAAAGCACATTCACATTTGTAGATAGCTAATGGGCCATCGGAAGTGTAGGCCTACTGGTACCTATGCCGAATATTAAAGTGGCCCTATTATGCTTTTCACTTTTTCCCTCTCCTTTAGTGTATATGTTATATATATTTCTTACATGTAAAAGGTCCGCAGAGTGTAAAACCTGAAGTCCACGCCAAAAGGAGCTACCTCCCTCAGAAACATTGGTCCTGGGCTGCCTGAAACGGCTCAATTGAATTCTGTCCTTCACTTCCGTAACATTATGGGGTCTTAATGTTACAGAAGTGACGTAAAACTCCTTCCGGCTCGTTGGGGCCGCCTCAAACAACAAAAGAGAGAAACGGAGCTGGAGCTCCGGAGGAAGAGGTTTTTTTGCGGCTGTCATGTTCGAGAAGACGCTGTGCTCTGATCTGCGAGGGAAATGTCCTTTGTTTGGACTTCTGAAGGCAGATGAAATGAAGAAAAATTGGCTACATTTCATTTTTAACACAACATTAAGTTTTCGTTGAGCAGAGCAGTACAACGAAAACTTAATGTTGTGTTCGCTGCATTTTGCCAAGGACAGCTTCAACAGTGTTTTGAACCGCTCTGGAAGGTGGGGCTGAGTTCTGTTTCTAAGGGTCGGGACATTTCCGACACATGGGAAACTTTGACCAATCACAACAGAGCGGGCTAGCTGACCAGGGCAGACTTTGCTCTCTGGGGAGGAGCAAGCGCCAGAGAGAGGGTGAGAAGAGGTGCTGCAGGAGAGCCAAGATGAGAAAAACATGTGCATTATGAGCATTAACGCTTATAAATATGTTGTAACTGTAACTAAAGATAAAAATATGCACCCGGAAAATAGCATTATAGGGCCTGTTTAAAGAAAATTTGTACTAGTGAGGCTATACTGAGTAAGTTCAGTGCTGTGCATGTGTATGGTTAGTGATGACATCAATGCGGACTCTGAGGCATCTACTAGGCTACATGCAGAAACTAGAGGGGGAAGAACTCAAAAGAGCTCAGTATAGGCACAGAGTGTAATTAACTGTGTAAATACCACCTATCTTGGGGAAGGCAATACATGTGAGAAAATCCTACAGGATAGGCTGAGGACATTTTTAAAATATGTGGTCTGGGGGTGGTATAGGGTGGCCTTAGAGTGTTTGAAAAATAACAGTATGTAGAGATGTCCTGACTGTGTTTTCTCCCAAGGCTCAACTTTGTCCATATCTATTCATCTGGAATATG
>NW_026548679.1:0-479 GCF_027596085.1 Anoplopoma fimbria | reverse complement strand
CATGAGTTTCTTCATGGTGTGTTCTCATAATAACACGTTTCCTTGTGATTTCATGAAAACATGATACTTTCATCACTTTTGGATGCATTTACAGCTTTTCTGCTGCAAAAAGACGTTTCAGCCTTAAAATACCCCAAAAGTGTCTTTTCTGACAGGAAACCATACTTTTTTCTGACATGAGTTTCTTCAAGTAAGGGCCTCTGGACTCATAATAACAAGTTTCCTTGTGTTTTCATGAAAACATGATACTTTCATCACTTTTAGATGCATTTTACAGCTTTTCTGCTGCAAAAAGACGTTTCAGCCTTAAAATACCCCAAAAGTGTCTTTTTTTCTGACAGGAAACCATACTTTACATGAGTTTCTTCAAGTAAGGGCCTCTGGACTCATAATAACAAGTTTCCTTGTGATTTCATGAAAACATGATACTTTCATCACTTTTAGATGCATTTACAGCTTTTCTGCTGCAAAAGACGTTT
>NW_026548678.1:0-487 GCF_027596085.1 Anoplopoma fimbria | reverse complement strand
TAGAATCCCGGTGACCGGGAAATAGGTTCCGGCGATCACCGCGCATTGCATGCCGGGTAGATTTTATTTATTTATTTATTTTTTAATTTTAATTTTTAATTTTTTTTTAATTTTAATAATTTTTTTTAATTCAATAACTTTATTGAGACATTTGTTCATACATATAAAACACTAATATATATATATATATATATATATATATATATGTATATATTTACATTTTCAAGTTCTTATTTTTAAGATCTTAAGTTGATGCCACGAAGGCTGAAACATCATCTATTATCTTTATTTAATGTTTTATTCTATTTATTTAATGTTTCATTCTCTTTATTTAATCTTTGTTTAATGTTTTATTATCTTTATTTAATGTTTCGCGTTTGTCACAGTCGCGGTGCAGTGACGTCACGTCATGATGTTTTCACGGATGTTTATCTGGACGGCTCATCCTCCTGTATACCGGTGTGCCGGATTACCGTGTTTTTCACGG
>NW_026548677.1:0-517 GCF_027596085.1 Anoplopoma fimbria | reverse complement strand
TGATACTTCCTTGTGTTTTCATGAAAACATGATACTTTCATCACTTTTAGATGCATTTACAGCCTTTCTGCTGCAAAAAGACGTTTCAGCCTTAAAATACCCCAAAAGTGACTTTTCTGACAGGAAACCATACTTTACATGAGTTTCTTCAAGTAAGGGCCTCTGGACTCATAATAACAAGTTTCCTTTTTTCATGAAAACATGATACTTCCTTGTGTTTTCATGAAAACATGATACTTTCATCACTTTTAGATGCATTTACAGCTTTTCTGCTGCAAAAAGACATTTCAGCTTTAAAATACCCCAAAACTGTCTTTTCTGACAGGAATTCATACTTTACATGAGTTTCTTCAAGTAAGGGCCTCTGGACTCATAATAACAAGTTTCCTTGTGTTTTCATGAAAACATGATACTTCCTTGTGTTTTCATGAAAACATGATACTTTTCACTTTTAGATGCATTTACAGCTTTCCTGCTGCCAAAAGACGTTTCAGCCTTAAAATAACCCAAAAGTGTC
>NW_026548676.1:0-398 GCF_027596085.1 Anoplopoma fimbria | reverse complement strand
TCCCAGACGGCTCAGCCTCCTCTAGCTATGCTAGCTATAGGAGGAGTTGAGCCGGCAATCCACGGTACCGGTACCGTGAAAAACACCGGTAATCCGGCACACCGGTATACAGGAGGATGAGCCGTCCAGATCAACATCCGTGAAAACATCATGACGTGACGTCACTGCACCGCGACTGTGACAAACGCGAAACATTAAATAAAGATAATAAAACATTAAATGAAGAGAATGAAACATTAAATAAAGAGAATAAAACATTAAATGAAGATAATATAACATTTAACAATGGCCAAGCTGTCATCCCTGATGAACAATACCTCCCACCCATGCAGGACACCCTGGCAGCTCTGTGCAGCTCCTTCAGCCACCGGCTGCTTCACCCCAGTGTGTGAAGGAGA
>NW_026548675.1:0-419 GCF_027596085.1 Anoplopoma fimbria | reverse complement strand
TTTAACTTTTTAACCATTATTGCACAGTGCAATGTATTGCACAGGTTTCTATTGTCATGTTATTATGTTATTATTGTCCTGTGGTCATGTGGTCTGCTGGGAGCAGAGTTGGTTGTGCAGCCTGACAGCAGGAAGGAAGGACCTGCGGTACCTCTCCTTCACACCGGGGGTGAAGCAGCCGGTGGCTGAAGGAGCTGCACTGAACTGCCAGGGTGTCCTGCATGGGGTAATGTGGTAATGTTTTATTCTCTTTATTTAATGTTTCATTCTCTTCATTTAATGTTTTATTATCTTTATTTAATGTTTCGCGTTTGTCACAGTCGCGGTGCAGTGACGTCACGTCATGATGTTTTCACGGATGTTGATCTGGACGGCTCATCCTCCTGTATACCGGTGTGCCGGATTACGGTGTTTTCACG
>NW_026548674.1:0-927 GCF_027596085.1 Anoplopoma fimbria | reverse complement strand
ACATTATCCTAATTTTTAGTGACTATCCTGCAGGAATGTGTTTTGAGAGCTGTAAAGTGATAAATAGCAGCTTTTGGCAGAATGTGTGGCGTTACCCACAGTTTTAGCTGAAAATGACCTGAAATTGCAAGTAATGCTGTTTAGAGCCAGTTTCTTGATGGAAACCATGTAAACTATGTATTCTTTCACATTATCCAAATTTCAGTGACTATCCTGCAGAAATGTGTTTTGAGAGCTGTAAAGTGATAAATAGCAGCTTTTGGCCGAATGTGTGGCGTTACCCACAGTTTTAGCTGAAAATGACCTGAAATTGCAAGTAATGCTGTTTAGAGCCAGTTTTGGGAGCTGTAAAGGATAAATAGCAGCTTTTGCACTGTTAACTTTAGTTTTTTCTGAAAATGACCTGAAATTGCAAATACTGCTGTTTAGAGCCAGTTTCTTGATGGAAACCATGTAAACTATGTATTCTTCTACATTATCCTAATTTTTAGTGACTATCCTGCAGGAATGTGTTTTGAGAGCTGTAAAGTGGTAAATAGCAGCTTTTGGCAGAATGTGTGGCGTTACCCACAGTTGTAACTGAAAATTACCTGAAATTGCAAATACTGCTGTTTAGAGCCAGTTTCTTGATGGAAACCATGTAAACTATGTATTCTTTCACATTATCCTAATTTTTAGTGACTATCCTGCAGGAATGTGTTTTGAGAGCTGTAAAGTGATAAAGCAGCTTTTGGCAGAATGTGGCGTTACCCATAGTTTTAGCTGAAAATGACCTAAAATTGCAAATACTGCTGTTTAGAGACAGTTTCTTGATGGAAACCATTACATTATCCACATTTCAGTGACTATCCTGCAGAAATATGTTTTGAGAGCTGTAAAGTGGCAAATAGTAGGCTTTTGCACTGTTAACTTTAGTTCTTCCTGAAA
>NW_026548673.1:0-4572 GCF_027596085.1 Anoplopoma fimbria | reverse complement strand
GCTTCCCGAACTCCCGACTCCGAGGACCGGACCCGGCGCGGCGGGGGCCGTTCCCGACCTCACACCGTCCATGGCTGAGCCTCGATCAGAAGGACTCCAGGCCCCAGCTGTGGACACGTGGCACGCGGTCCCATCGCCACGTACACATCCGCCCGTCGGACGGGTCCGGCGCTGGGCTCTTCCCTCTTAGCTCGCGCTGCTGAGGAATCCTGGTGAGTTTCTTTCCTCAGCTGTGTGTGCCCAGTTGCGGGTTCTCGTCTGATCTGGGTCGTATTCGACATGTGTGTTCGTTTCCCGGAGGAAGGCGGCCGCATTGTGGCCTCGGCGGGACCCAGCTCACGTTCTCATCGTCGGTGCTGCGCCTGGAGGAGGAGGGTCAGCCAGTAGCCTGCCAGGCCCCCCGAGGCTGGCCTCAGTCCCCCAACTGGCGGCACCGTCGAACTTCGCGCGTCGCGCGGTCAGCACGGAGAGCAGTGGTCCACCGGCAGCCGCGCCTGCACGTCACGGGCTCGACGAGCGCCACCCGGCCCCCTGGCGGAGAGGGTGGAAGGAAGGAAAAAGGAAAAGAAGCCAGCGGGGAGGAAGCGAAGCCGACAAAGGGCCCACGCACCGCGCCCAGGCATCCAGAAGTCTGCACGTGGGGGACGAAGGCGGGCCTGCGACGCCCCAGCCCGGAGGCAGAGCGTCTCACGGTTGGTGGCAAAGCGACCCTCAGACAGAGCGGCCTTGGGAGAGCCCAGGGGCGCCAAGGTGCGTCGAAGTGGCCGATGATCAATGTGTCCCAGTTCACGTTGGATTCCGCAGCTAGCTGCGTTCTTCATCGGCGCACGAGCCAGTGATCCACGCTTAAGAGTTGTCAAAGATTTTTTGATTGCTGGTTGTAGGCCATGGTTATGCTGACCAAAGGTTTCAAGAGGGTATAGCGACCTCCGAAGCTCACCCCACCACCACAGACCGAGAGGGCCAGGGCGACAAAGGAGGAGAGACATTGAACCCCCTCCTCCCTCCGATGGAGGAAAGTTAGGTTGGGTACCCGGAGGGCGCGGAGGACGGCCCGGGCGCCGACGCCGCGCCGCCACTTGGTTTTTTGGTTTCCGAGTGGCGACAGTCCGTTGGCACCGGAGGAACGACCCCAGGGACCCCTGCCCCCGCCCGGCGTGCCCTCGTGGTGTGAGAAAGTGGCAGCAACGCTCCGGCTGGGAATGACTCAGGCCAGTAGCATGAAGCACGGCGGCGCCGCAATGCATAGGGAGCCCGGCCGTAAGCCGCAGCGCGCCGCCCTCGCATCAGTGAAGGCGGCGGTGCGTGTGGTAATAGCGCGGCCGGCAAGCGGCAGCAGCGCTTCGGCGAGCTGAGAATACGCCCCGTGACCTCGGCTCGAGGGAGCATTTCGCTCTGCGCGGCCCGCGTGACCGGCGAAATCGGTAATGAAGATCGCTTCAGCGGGTCGCCTCTGAAGCCTTGTGCATTTTTGCTATACAGATAGTCAAGTTTGATCGTCTTCTCAGCACTCCACCAGCCATTGACCGACTCCCACGACGGACCAACTCCGGACCTCGTCCATCCAATCGGTAGTAAGCGTGGTAATTGGCGTGTGTACAAAGGGCAGGGACTTAATCAACGCCAGGAAGCTGTATTGGCTTACTGGAATTCCCTCGTTCATGGAAATAATTGCGTCTGATCTATCCAGTGGGGTTCAGCGCCAGCCTCGGCGAAGGGTAGACACCGCAGCTGATCCACTCAGTGTGTTGTAGCGATGCAGCCGGACATCTAAGGGCATCACAGACCTGTTGCTCCGAATCTCGTGTGGCTGGACGCCCTTGTCCCTCTAAGAAAGTTGGACGCCGACGCCGCGGGCCGCGTGGCTGGTTGGCATGCCGGTCTGGTTGGTTGTCGATCAGCCAGACAAGTATTCCGCCAGCTAAAGCGGCCATGCCGCCGCCTGCGAAATGAAAGCTATCAATCTGTCAATCCTTTCCGTGTCGAGCCCGGTAAATTTCCCGTGTTGAAGTCAAATTAAGCCAAACTCCGCCCTGGTGTTGCCCTTCCGTCAGTCGCTTTAGTTCAGCTTTGCAACCATACTCCCCCAACCCAAAGACTTTGGTTTCCCGGACGCTTCACCAGTGGTCATGGGAATAACGCCGCCGGATCGCTAGTTGGCATCGTTTATGGTCGGAACTTCGACGGTATCTGATCGTCTTCGAACCTCCGACTTTCGTTCTTGATTAATGAAAACATTCTTGGCAAATGCTTTCGCTTTCGTCCGTCTTGCGCCGGTCCAAAATTTCACCTCTAGCGGCTGTCCGAATGCCCCGGCCGTCCCTCTTAATCATGGCCCCAGTTCAGAAGAAAACCCACAAAATAGAACCGGAGTCCTATTCCATTATTCCTAGCTGCGGTATTCAGGCGACCGGGCCTGCTTTGAACACTCTAATTTTTCCAAGTAAGCGCTTCGGACCCGCGGGACACTCAGTTAAAAGCATCGAGGGCGCGAGAAGGCAGGGGCTGGGACAGACGGTGGCTACGCCTCGCGGCGGACCGTCAGCTCGATCCGAGATCCAACTACGAGCTTTTTAACTGCAGCAACTTTAAAGATACGGCTATTAGGCTGGAATTACGTGACTGCTGGCATGAGCACGCCTCAGTGATCTCGTTAAAAATTTAAAGTATGCTCATTCAGTACAAAGCCTGAAAGTCTGTATTATTATTACCGTCACTAACTTACTCCCAATCGAGTAAATAATTGCGCGCCCTGTGCCATAGATGTGGCCGTTCTCATTTCCCTCTCGAAATCCCGACCCTGATTCCCGTTACCCGTGGTCACCATGGTAGGCACCAGAAAGTACCATCGAAAGTTGATAGGGCAGACATTCGAATGAGGCGTCGCCGCCATGCGAGGGCCAGCGATGCGACTCGAGTTTATCTAGAGTCACCAAAGCGGCGGGGCTCCCCGAGGCCCGCATGGGTTTTGGGTCTGATAAATGTGGCATCCCGGAGGTCAGCGCTGTTGGCATGTATTAGCTCTGAGAATTGCACAGTTATCCAAGTAACGTTAGGGAGCGATCAAAGGAAACCATAACTGATTTAATGAGCCCATTCGCAATTCACTGTGCCGGCCGTGTGTACTTAGACTTGCGTAAGCTTTAATCTTGAGACAAGCATATGCTACTGGCAGGATCAGCCAGAAATAATACAGGCCCTACCCGCCCGGGCCGGGTGGAGACCCCGCGGGCCGCGCGTGCACCAGGGGGTTTTGCAGGCCCATGATGTGGAGGAGCCGTCAGCGGCGGCGAAGCATCGAGGGAGTTGGTCTACGTGCACCTGGGTTTGAAAACAAAGGTGTTATCCGGAGGCACGCCGCGCTCGCGAGGGAGGTTACCGTGAGGAACGCAAACGACGCGGCCTCCCGTCGTCGACTAACTGGGACAGACGGAGCATCTCGATCTCTCGCTTAAATCGGCCGACCGGGAGGATGCAGGAGGTCCGCTTGCCCCCTTGCGCCTCCTGCCTGGAATCAGGCCACGGCCGGAGGGGCCGCCCCCAGAACACCGGCATGAAGCCCGACAAGGGGGCCCTCCGAAAAAAGTAGCATATTGCGTCAAAATATGCCCAGGGGAGCTCATATATCTCGGACATGAAGCCTGAAAAACTCCAATAGCACCATAAAAAGGGTGTCACATCGCCTCAAATTCGTCCGAAAAGACGCATCAATCTCGGATAAGGCGTTTGTCAAAGACCGCTGTCTTTTCATGGACGCGATGTTTTTGAAAACTGGGTTTCTGAAATCGTGCGAGAGGTGGCTTGGTGATACCCTACCAAAGTGGTCACATCGGGTAAGTGTGACAAAGAGGCTATCAAACCTCCTATGCATTTTGACAATAACCTTACCCGTTGTAAAACACTCTGTCATATTTTCGCTATGCTGATCACGACGATTTAAACCGGGCAAGGTGTTCATGCACTCTTTACGGACGTTTTCAGCCGGCGGTCGCGGTCATTTTCTCGCGGATGGAGCAGCATGGAGAGACAGGCTGATGGCACCACTGTTTCCCCACTTCATGCTCTCTCTTTTACGGACGTTTTCAGCCGGCGGTCGCGGTCATTTTCTCGCGGATGGAGCAGCATGGAGAGACAGGCTGATGGCACCACTGTTTCCCACTCCATGCTCTCTTTTACGGACGTTTTCAGCCGGCGGTCGCGGTCATTTTCTCGCGGATGGAGCAGCATGGAGAGACAGGCTGATGGCACCACTGTTTCCACACTCCATGCTCTCTTTTACGGACGTTTTCAGCCGGCGGTCGCGGTCATTTTCTCGCGGATGGAGCAGCATGGAGAGGCAGGCTGATGGCACCACTGTTTCCCCACTCCATGCTCTCTCTTTTACGGACGTTTTCAGCCGGCGGTCGCGGTCATTTCTCGCGGATGGAGCAGCATGGAGAGGCAGGCTGATGGCACCACTGTTTCCCCACTCCATGCTCTCTTTTACGGACGTTTTCAGCCGGCGGTCGCGGTCATTTTCTCGCGGATGGAGCAGCATGGAGAGACAGGCTGATGGCACCACTGTTTCCCACT
>NW_026548672.1:0-352 GCF_027596085.1 Anoplopoma fimbria | reverse complement strand
AGGGATGACAGCTTGGCCATTGTTAAATGTTATATTATCTTCATTTAATGTTTTATTCTCTTTATTTAATGTTTCATTCTCTTCATTTCCGGTACCGGTGGACCGACGGCTCAACCTCCTATAGCTAGCATAGCTAGAGGAGGTTGAGCCGTCTGAAAACTAGAGGAGGCGTCCCGGTAGAATCCCGGTGACCGGGAAATAGGTTCCGCGATCACCGCGCATTGCATGCCGGGTAGATTTTAAAATTTAAAAAATTTTAATTTTTAATTTTTTTAATTTATTTATTTATTCATTTTTAAATTCAATAACTTTATTGAGACATTTGTTCATACATATAAAACACAATATATTT
>NW_026548671.1:0-815 GCF_027596085.1 Anoplopoma fimbria | reverse complement strand
GTTCTACATGGAATTACACCCCGGGCGAGACCCCTCCGAGTCCGCCCCCCCCCGCGTTTTTTGTTTTTTTTACTAAATAAATGAAAGACAAACTGTGCACAATTGCAAAAAACCTTTTATAGAACTTTAAATAGGGAATCAATGTGCACAATTATGCACAACACAGTATATTATATATATAAAAAATATATATGTTTTGATCGTTTCTCCTCTTCTTTTCTTTTTTTTTGAAATTGCGCTCCTGATGGCTTTTGCCTTTTTCTATCCATCTCTGTGCTTATTTTGCACTCGACAATCAACAAATTTCCCATCCCCCCAACACTGTCACTCGTACAGAAGTTTAGACTAAACCAATTCACCTTGCCCTTGGTGACACTTAATCGTTCAGCATTACATATTTGTATAAGCCATTTCACACAATTCAGAAAAACAAAAAACGTGCAGGAATTATAGGCCTGTAATTATAATATTATGAATGTGCGTTTTTTGCAAGAAAGTCGAGGTGTGACTGACTTGCGCCCACTTATTGTATTATAGTATTGCTCTATAGCCTACAGTGGATCCCCCCGTCCCCCCACTTGTCTGTTCCAAGGTGAACTTTTCCCCCCCGCCCTCCCTCCCCTTCCCCGTTTTCACACATAGATGTCACCTTCTTAGCAAGCAGGGCGCAGCAGAGCGCCTGCAGCCGCAGGGGCGCCAATTCGCCAATTCCCCACAGTGATATGATAGATAATAGAAAACCGCTTCGCAGCCCAGATTATTATTTATTTATTTACTTGGTCGTTCCGCCCCCACGTGGCTTGAAAAAGTGCCGC
>NW_026548669.1:0-11360 GCF_027596085.1 Anoplopoma fimbria | reverse complement strand
ATGGTTTCGTCGCAGAAAATACACTTTTGGGGTATTTTAAGGCTGAAACGACTTTTTTGAGCAAAAAAGCAGGAAATGCATCTAAAAGTGATGAAAGTATCATGTTTTCATGAAAACACAAGGAAACTAGTTGATATTAGTCCCGAGGCCTTTACTTTAAGAAACTCATGTAAAGTATGGTTTCCTGTCAGAAAAGACACTTTTGGGGTATTTTAAGGCTGAAACGTCTTTTGGCAGCAGAAAAGCTGTAAATGCATCTAAAAGTGATGAAAGTATCATGTTTTCATGAAAACATAAGGAAACTTGTTATTATGAGTCCAGAGGCCTTTACTTGAAGAAACTCATGTAAAGTATGGTTTCCTGTCAGAAAATACACTTTTGGGGTATTTTAAGGCTGAAACGTCTTTTTGCAGCAGAAAAGCTGTAAATGCATCTAAAAGTTATGAAAGTATCATGTTTTCATGAAAACACAAGGAAACTAGTTGATATTAGTCCCGAGGCCTTTACTTTAAGAAACTCATGTAAAGTATGGTTTCCTGTCAGAAAAGACACTTTTGGGGTATTTTAAGGCTGAAACGTCTTTTTGCAGCAGAAAAGCTGTAAATGCATCTAAAAGTGATGAAAGTATCATGTTTTCATGAAAACACAAGGAAACTAGTTATTTAGTCCTGAGGCCTTTACTTGAAGAAACTCATGTAAAGTATGGTTTCGTCGTAGAAAATACGCCTTTGGGGTATTTTAAGGCTGAAACGTCTTTTTGCAGCAGAAAAGCTGTAAATGCATCTAAAAGTGATGAAAGTATCATGTTTTCATGAAAACACAAGGAAACTTGTTATTATGAGTCCAGAGGCCCTTTACTTGAAGAAACTCATGTAAAGTATGGTTTCCTGTCAGAAAAGACACTTTTGGGGTATTTTAAGGCTGAAACGTCTTTTTGCAGCAGAAAAGCTGTAAATGCATCTAAAAGTGATGAAAGTATCATGTTTTCATGAAAACACAAGGAAACTAGTTGATATTAGTCCAGAGGCCCTTACTTGAAGAAACTCATGTAAAGTATGGTTTCCTGTCAGAAAAGATACTTTTGGGGTATTTTAAGGCTGAAACGTCTTTTTGCAGCAGAAAAGCTGTAAATGCATCTAAAAGTTATGAAAGTATCATGTTTTCATGAAAACACAAGGAAACTAGTTATTTGTCCCGAGGCCTTTACTTGAAGAAACTCATGTAAAGTATGGTTTCCTGTCAGAAAAGACACTTTTGGGGTATTTTAAGGCTGAAACGTCTTTTTGCAGCAGAAAAGCTGTAAATGCATCTAAAAGTGATGAAAGTATCATGTTTTCATGAAAACACAAGGAAACTTGTTGATATTAGTCCAGAGGCCCTTACTTGAAGAAACTCATGTAAAGTATGGTTTCCTGTCAGAAAATACACTTTTGGGTATTTTAAGGCTGAAACGTCTTTTTGCAGCAGAAAAGCTGTAAATGCATCTAAAAGTGATGAAAGTATCATGTTTTCATGAAAACACAAGGAAACTTGTTGATATTAGTCCAGAGGCCCTTACTTGAAGAAACTCATGTAAAGTATGGTTTCCTGTCAGAAAAGACACTTTTGGGGTATTTTAAGGCTGAAACGTCTTTTTGCAGCAGAAAAGCTGTAAATGCATCTAAAAGTGATGAAAGTATCATGTTTTCATGAAAACATAAGGAAACGTGTTATTATGAGTCCAGAGGCCTTTACTTGAAGAAACTCATGTAAAGTATGGTTTCGTCGTAGAAAATACGCCTTTGGGGTATTTTAAGGCTGAAACGACTCTTTTTGAGCAAAAAGCTGTAAATGCATCTAAAAGTGATGAAAGTATCATGTTTTCATGAAAACACAAGGAAACTTGTTGATATTAGTCCAGAGGCCTTTACTTGAAGAAACTCATGTAAAGTATGGTTTCCTGTCAGAAAAGACACTTTTGGGGTATTTTAAGGCTGAAACGTCTTTTTGCAGCAGAAAAGCTGTAAATGCATCTAAAAGTTATGAAAGTATCATGTTTTCATGAAAACACAAGGAAACTAGTTGATATTAGTCCCGAGGCCTTTACTTTAAGAAACTCATGTAAAGTATGGTTTCCTGTCAGAAAAGACACTTCTGGGGTATTTTAAGGCTGAAACGTCTTTTTTTGCAGCAGAAAAGCTGTAAATGCATCTAAAAGTGATGAAAGTATCATGTTTTCATGAAAACATAAGGAAACTTGTTATTATGAGTCCAGAGGCCCTTACTTGAAGAAACTCATGTAAAGTATGGTTTCCTGTCAGAAAAGACACTTTTGGGGTATTTTAAGGCTGAAACGACTTTTTTGAGCAAAAAGCTGGAAATGCATCTAAAACTTATGAAAGTATCATGTTTTCATGAAAACACAAGGAAACTAGTTATTTGTCCCGAGGCCTTTACTTTAAGAAACTCATGTAAAGTATGGTTTCCTGTCAGAAAAGACACTTTTGGGGTATTTTAAGGCTGAAACGTCTTTTTGCAGCAGAAAAGCTGTAAATGCATCTAAAAGTGATGAAAGTATCATGTTTTCATGAAAACACAAGGAAACTTGTTGATATTAGTCCAGAGGCCTTTACTTGAAGAAACTCATGTAAAGTATGGTTTCCTGTCAGAAAAGACACTTTTGGGGTATTTTAAGGCTGAAACGTCTTTTTGCAGCAGAAAAGCTGTAAATGCATCTAAAAGTGATGAAAGTATCATGTTTTCATGAAATCACAAGGAAACTTGTTATTATGAGTCCAGAGGCCCTTACTTGAAGAAACTCATGTAAAGTATGGTTTCCTGTCAGAAAAGACACTTTTGGGGTATTTTAAGGCTGAAACGTCTTTTTGCAGCAGAAAAGCTGTAAATGCATCTAAAAGTGATGAAAGTATCATGTTTTCATGAAAACATAAGGAAACTTGTTATTATGAGTCCAGAGGCCCTTACTTGAAGAAACTCATGTAAAGTATGGTTTCCTGTCAGAAAAGACACTTTTGGGGTATTTTAAGGCTGAAACGTCTTTTTGAGCAAAAAGCTGTAAATGCATCTAAAAGTGATGAAAGTATCATGTTTTCATGAAAACACAAGGAAACTAGTTGATATTAGTCCCGAGGCCTTTACTTTAAGAAACTCATGTAAAGTATGGTTTCCTGTCAGAAAAGACACTTTTGGGGTATTTTAAGGCTGAAACGTCTTTTTGCAGCAGAAAAGCTGTAAATGCATCTAAAAGTGATGAAAGTATCATGTTTTCATGAAAACACAAGGAAACTTGTTATTATGAGTCCAGAGGCCCTTACTTGAAGAAACTCATGTAAAGTATGGTTTCCTGTCAGAAAAGACACTTTTGGGGTATTTTAAGGCTGAAACGACTTTTTGAGCAAAAAAAAGCTGTAAATGCATCTAAAAGTGATGAAAGTATCATGTTTTCATGAAAACACAAGGAAACTAGTTGATATTAGTCCCGAGGCCTTTACTTTAAGAAACTCATGTAAAGTATGGTTTCCTGTCAGAAAAGACACTTTTGGGGTATTTTAAGGCTGAAACGTCTTTTGGCAGCAGAAAAGCTGTAAATGCATCTAAAAGTGATGAAAGTATCATGTTTTCATGAAAACATAAGGAAACTTGTTATTATGAGTCCAGAGGCCCTTACTTGAAGAAACTCATGTAAAGTATGGTTTCCTGTCAGAAAAGACACTTTTGGGGTATTTTAAGGCTGAAACGTCTTTTTGCAGCAAAAAAGCTGTAAATGCATCTAAAAGTGATGAAAGTATCATGTTTTCATGAAAACACAAGGAAACTAGTTGATATTAGTCCCGAGGCCTTTACTTTAAGAAACTCATGTAAAGTATGGTTTCCTGTCAGAAAAGACACTTTTGGGGTATTTTAAGGCTGAAACGTTTTTTGGCAGCAGAAAAGCTGTAAATGCATCTAAAAGTGATGAAAGTATCATGTTTTCATGAAAACATAAGGAAACTTGTTATTATGAGTCCAGAGGCCCTTACTTGAAGAAACTCATGTAAAGTATGGTTTCCTGTCAGAAAATACACTTTTGGGGTATTTTAAGGCTGAAACGACTTTTTTGAGCAAAAAAGCTGGAAATGAATCTAAAAGTGATGAAAGTATCATGTTTTCATGAAAACACAAGGAAACTAGTTGATATTAGTCCAGAGGCCTTTACTTTAAGAAACTCATGTAAAGTATGGTTTCCTGTCAGAAAAGACACTTTTGGGGTATTTTAAGGCTGAAACGTCTTTTTGCAGCAGAAAAGCTGTAAATGCATCTAAAAGTGATGAAAGTATCATGTTTTCATGAAAACACAAGGAAACTTGTTGATATTAGTCAAGAGGCCTTTACTTGAAGAAACTCATGTAAAGTATGGTTTCCTGTCAGAAAAGACACTTTTGGGGTATTTTAAGGCTGAAACGTCTTTTTGCAGCAGAAAAGCTGTAAATGCATCTAAAAGTTATGAAAGTATCATGTTTTCATGAAATCACAAGGAAACTTGTTATTATGAGTCCAGAGGCCCTTACTTGAAGAAACTCATGTAAAGTATGGTTTCCTGTCAGAAAAGACACTTTTGGGGTATTTTAAGGCTGAAACGTCTTTTTGCAGCAGAAAAGCTGTAAATGCATCTAAAAGTGATGAAAGTATCATGTTTTCATGAAAACACAAGGAAACTAGTTGATATTAGTCAAGAGGCCTTTACTTGAAGAAACTCATGTAAACTATGGTTTCCTGTCAGAAAAGACACTTTTGGGGTATTTTAAGGCTGAAACGTCTTTTTGCAGCAGAAAAGCTGTAAATGCATCTAAAAGTGATGAAAGTATCATGTTTTCATGAAAACACAAAGGAAACTTGTTATATTAGTCCAGAGGCCTTTACTTGAAGAAACTCATGTAAAGTATGGTTTCCTGTCAGAAAAGACACTTTTGGGGTATTTTAAGGCTGAAACGTCTTTTTGCAGCAGAAAAGCTGTAAATGCATCTAAAAGTGATGAAAGTATCATGTTTTCATGAAAACACAAGGAAACTTGTTATATTAGTCCAGAGGCCTTTACTTGAAGAAGCTCATGTAAAGTATGGTTTCCTGTCAGAAAAGACACTTTTGGGGTATTTTAAGGCTGAAACGTCTTTTTGCAGCAGAAAAGCTGTAAATGCATCTAAAAGTGATGAAAGTATCATGTTTTCATGAAAACACAAGGAAACTTGTTGATATTAGTCCAGAGGCCTTTACTTTAAGAAACTCATGTAAAGTATGGTTTCCTGTCAGAAAAGACACTTTTGGGGTATTTTAAGGCTGAAACGTCTTTTTGCAGCAGAAAAGCTGTAAATGCATCTAAAAGTGATGAAAGTATCATGTTTTCATGAAAACACAAGGAAACTTGTTGATATTGAGTCCAGAGGCCTTTACTTGAAGAAACTCATGTAAAGTATGGTTTCCTGTCAGAAAAGACACTTTTGGGGTATTTTAAGGCTGAAACGTCTTTTTGCAGCAGAAAAGCTGTAAATGCATCTAAAAGTGATGAAAGTATCATGTTTTCATGAAAACACAAGGAAACTTGTTATTATGAGTCCAGAGGCCCTTACTTGAAGAAACTCATGTAAAGTATGGTTTCCTGTCAGAAAAGACACTTTTGGGGTATTTTAAGGCTGAAACGACTTTTTGCAGCAAAAAGCTGTAAATGCATCTAAAAGTGATGAAAGTATCATGTTTTCATGAAAACACAAGGAAACTTGTTATATTAGTCCAGAGGCCTTTACTTGAAGAAACTCATGTAAAGTATGGTTTCCTGTCAGAAAAGACACTTTTGGGGTATTTTAAGGCTGAAACGTCTTTTTGCAGCAGAAAAGCTGTAAATGCATCTAAAAGTGATGAAAGTATCATGTTTTCATGAAAACACAAGGAAACTAGTTGATATTAGTCCCGAGGAAACTTGTTATTTAGTCCAGAGTCCAGAGGCCCTTACTTGAAGAAACTCATGTAAAGTATGGTTTCCTGTCAGAAAAGACACTTTTGGGGTATTTTAAGGCTGAAACGTCTTTTTGTGAGCAGAAAAGCTGTAAATGCATCTAAAAGTGATGAAAGTATCATTCTTTCATGAAAACACAAGGAAACTAGTTGATATTAGAGTCCAGAGGCCCTTACTTGAAGAAACTCATGTAAAGTATGGTTTCCTGTCAGAAAAGACACTTTTGGGGTATTTTAAGGCTGAAACGTCTTTTGTGAGCAAAAAGCTGTAAATGCATCTAAAAGTGATGAAAGTATCATGTTTTCATGAAAACACAAGGAAACTTGTTATTATTAGTCCAGAGGCCCTTACTTGAAGAAACTCATGTAAAGTATGGTTTCCTGTCAGAAAAGACACTTTTGGGGTATTTTCAGGCTGAAACGTCTTTTTGCAGCAAAAAAGCTGTAAATGCATCTAAAAGTGATGAAAGTATCATGTTTTCATGAAAACATAAGGAAACTTGTTGATATTAGTCCAGAGGCCCTTACTTGAAGAAACTCATGTAAAGTATGGTTTCCTGTCAGAAAAGACACTTTTGGGGTATTTTAAGGCTGAAACGTCTTTTTGCAGCAAAAAGCTGTAAATGCATCTAAAAGTGATGAAAGTATCATGTTTTCATGAAAACACAAGGAAACTTGTTATTATGAGTCCAGAGGCCCTTACTTGAAGAAACTCATGTAAAGTATGGTTTCGTCGTAGAAAAGACACTTTTGGGGTATTTTAAGGCTGAAACGACTTTTTGAGCAAAAAAGCTGTAAATGCATCTAAAAGTGATGAAAGTATCATGTTTTCATGAAAACACAAGGAAACTAGTTGATATTAGTCCAGAGGCCCTTACTTGAAGAAACTCATGTAAAGTATGGTTTCCTGTCAGAAAAGACACTTTTGGGGTATTTTAAGGCTGAAACGTCTTTTTGCAGCAGAAAAGCTGTAAATGCATCTAAAAGTGATGAAAGTATCATGTTTTCATGAAAACACAAGGAAACTTGTTATTATTAGTCCAGAGGCCCTTACTTGAAGAAACTCATGTAAAGTATGGTTTCCTGTCAGAAAAGACACTTTTGGGGTATTTTAAGGCTGAAACGTCTTTTTGCAGCAGAAAAGCTGTAAATGCATCTAAAAGTGATGAAAGTATCATGTTTTCATGAAAACACAAGGAAACTAGTTATATTAGTCCAGAGGCCCTTACTTGAAGAAACTCATGTAAAGTATGGTTTCCTGTCAGAAAAGACACTTTTGGGGTATTTTAAGGCTGAAACGTCTTTTGTGCAGCAAAAAGCTGTAAATGCATCTAAAAGTGATGAAAGTATCATGTTTTCATGAAAACACAAGGAAACTTGTTATTATGAGTCCAGAGGCCCTTACTTGAAGAAACTCATGATAAGTATGGTTTCCTGTCAGAAAAGACACTTTTGGGGTATTTTTAGGCTGAAACGACTTTTTGAGCAAAAAAGCTGTAAATGCATCTAAAAGTGATGAAAGTATCATGTTTTCATGAAAACACAAGGAAACTTGTTATTATGAGTCCAGAGGCCCTTACTTGAAGAAACTCATGTAAAGTATGGTTTCCTGTCAGAAAAGACACTTTTGGGGTATTTTAAGGCTGAAACGTCTTTTGTGCAGCAAAAAGCTGTAAATGCATCTAAAAGTGATGAAAGTATCATGTTTTCATGAAAACACAAGGAAACTTGTTATTATGAGTCCAGAGGCCCTTACTTGAAGAAACTCATGTAAAGTATGGTTTCCTCGTCAGAAAAGACACTTTTGGGGTATTTTAAGGCTGAAACGACTTTTTGAGCAAAAAAGCTGTAAATGCATCTAAAAGTGATGAAAGTATCATGTTTTCATGAAAACACAAGGAAACTTGTTATTATGAGTCCAGAGGCCCTTACTTGAAGAAACTCATGTAAAGTATGGTTTCCTGTCAGAAAAGACACTTTTGGGGTATTTTAAGGCTGAAACGTCTTTTTGTGAGCAGAAAAGCTGTAAATGCATCTAAAAGTGATGAAAGTATCATGTTTTCATGAAAACACAAGGAAACTTGTTATTATGAGTCCAGAGGCCCTTACTTGAAGAAACTCATGTAAAGTATGGTTTCCTGTCAGAAAAGACACTTTTGGGGTATTTTAAGGCTGAAACGTCTTTTGGCAGCAAAAAGCTGTAAATGCATCTAAAAGTGATGAAAGTATCATGTTTTCATGAAAACACAAGGAAACTTGTTATATTAGTCCAGAGGCCCTTACTTGAAGAAACTCATGTAAAGTATGGTTTCCTGTCAGAAAAGACACTTTTGGGGTATTTTAAGGCTGAAACGTCTTTTGAGCAGAAAAGCTGTAAATGCATCTAAAAGTGATGAAAGTATCATGTTTTCATGAAAACACAAGGAAACTTGTTATTATGAGTCCAGAGGCCCTTACTTGAAGAAACTCATGTAAAGTATGGTTTCCTGTCAGAAAAGACACTTTTGGGGTATTTTAAGGCTGAAACGACTTTTTGAGCAAAAAGCTGTAAATGCATCTAAAAGTGATGAAAGTATCATGTTTTCATGAAAACACAAGGAAACTTGTTATTTGAGTCCAGAGGCCCTTACTTGAAGAAACTCATGTAAAGTATGGTTTCCTGTCAGAAAAGACACTTTTGGGGTATTTTAAGGCTGAAACGTCTTTTGTGCAGCAGAAAAGCTGTAAATGCATCTAAAAGTGATGAAAGTATCATGTTTTCATGAAAACACAAGGAAACTTGTTATTATGAGTCCAGAGGCCCTTACTTGAAGAAACTCATGTAAAGTATGGTTTCCTGTCAGAAAAGACACTTTTGGGGTATTTTAAGGCTGAAACGTCTTTTTGCAGCAAAAAGCTGTAAATGCATCTAAAAGTGATGAAAGTATCATGTTTTCATGAAAACACAAGGAAACTTGTTATTTGAGTCCAGAGGCCCTTACTTGAAGAAACTCATGTAAAGTATGGTTTCCTGTCAGAAAAGACACTTTTGGGGTATTTTAAGGCTGAAACGTCTTTTTGAGCAAAAAAGCTGTAAATGCATCTAAAAGTGATGAAAGTATCATGTTTTCATGAAAACACAAGGAAACTTGTTATTATTAGTCCAGAGGCCCTTACTTGAAGAAACTCATGTAAAGTATGGTTTCCTGTCAGAAAAGACACTTTTGGGGTATTTTAAGGCTGAAACGTCTTTTTGCAGCAGAAAAGCTGTAAATGCATCTAAAAGTGATGAAAGTATCATGTTTTCATGAAAACACAAGGAAACTTGTTATTTGAGTCCAGAGGCCCTTACTTGAAGAAACTCATGTAAAGTATGGTTTCCTGTCAGAAAAGACACTTTTGGGGTATTTTAAGGCTGAAACGACTTTTGTGAGCAGAAAAGCTGTAAATGCATCTAAAAGTGATGAAAGTATCATGTTTTCATGAAAACACAAGGAAACTTAGTTGATATTAGTCCAGAGGCCTTTACTTGAAGAAACTCATGTAAAGTATGGTTTCCTGTCAGAAAAGACACTTTTGGGGTATTTTAAGGCTGAAACGTCTTTTTGCAGCAAAAAAGCTGTAAATGCATCTAAAAGTGATGAAAGTATCATGTTTTCATGAAAACACAAGGAAACTTGTTATATTAGTCCAGAGGCCTTTACTTGAAGAAACTCATGTAAAGTATGGTTTCCTGTCAGAAAAGACACTTTTGGGGTATTTTAAGGCTGAAACGTCTTTTT
Source organism: Anoplopoma fimbria (assembly GCF_027596085.1). Taxonomy (NCBI): domain Eukaryota; kingdom Metazoa; phylum Chordata; class Actinopteri; order Perciformes; family Anoplopomatidae; genus Anoplopoma; species Anoplopoma fimbria. Next base: position 1,614 of record NW_026548669.1, on the reverse strand, counting down.
GAGCAAAAAGCTGTAAATGCATCTAAAAGTGATGAAAGTATCATGTTTTCATGAAAACACAAGGAAACTAGTTGATATTAGTCCAGAGGCCTTTACTTTAAGAAACTCATGTAAAGTATGGTTTCCTGTCAGAAAAGACACTTTTGGGGTATTTTAAGGCTGAAACGTCTTTTTGTGAGCAGAAAAGCTGTAAATGCATCTAAAAGTGATGAAAGTATCATGTTTTCATGAAAACACAAGGAAACTTGTTATTATGAGTCCAGAGGCCCTTACTTGAAGAAACTCATGTAAAGTATGGTTTCCTGTCAGAAAAGACACTTTTGGGGTATTTTAAGGCTGAAACGTCTTTTGTGAGCAAAAAGCTGTAAATGCATCTAAAAGTGATGAAAGTATCATGTTTTCATGAAATCACAAGGAAACTTGTTGATATTAGTCCAGAGGCACTTACTTGAAGAAACTCATGTAAAGTATGGTTTCCTGTCAGAAAAGACACTTTTGGGGTATTTTAAGGCTGAAACGTCTTTTTGCAGCAGAAAAGCTGTAAATGCATCTAAAAGTTATAAAAGTATCATGTTTTCATGAAAACATAAGGAAACTTGTTGGTATTAGTCCTGAGGCCTTTACTTGAAGAAACTCATGTAAAGTATGGTTTCCTGTCAGAAAAGACACTTTTGGGGTATTTTAAGGCTGAAACGTCTTTTGGCAGCAAAAAGCTGTAAATGCATCTAAAAGTGATGAAAGTATCATGTTTTCATGAAATCACAAGGAAACTTGTTGATATTAGTCCAGAGGCACTTACTTGAAGAAACTCATGTAAAGTATGGTTTCCTGTCAGAAAAGACACTTTTGGGGTATTTTAAGGCTGAAACGTCTTTTTGCAGCAAAAAGCTGTAAATGCATCTAAAAGTGATGAAAGTATCATGTTTTCATGAAAACATAAGGAAACTTGTTATTATGAGTCCAGAGGCCCTTACTTGAAGAAACTCATGTAAAGTATGGTTTCCTGTCAGAAAAGACACTTTTGGGGTATTTTAAGGCTGAAACGTCTTTTTGCAGCAGAAAAGCTGTAAATGCAACTAAAAGTGATGAAAGTATCATGTTTTCATGAAACCATAAGGAAACTTGTTGATATTAGTCCTGAGGCCTTTACTTGAAGAAACTCATGTAAAGTATGGTTTCCTGTCAGAAAAGACACTTTTGGGGTATTTTAAGGCTGAAACGTCTTTTTGCAGCAGAAAAGCTGTAAATGCATCTAAAAGTGATGAAAGTATCATGTTTTCATGAAAACACAAGGAAACGTGTTATTATGAGTCCAGAGGCCCTTACTTGAAGAAACTCACGTAAACTATGGTTTCGTCGCAGAAAATACACTTTTGGGGTATTTTAAGGCTGAAACGACTTTTTTGAGCAAAAAAGCAGGAAATGCATCTAAAAGTGATGAAAGTATCATGTTTTCATGAAAACACAAGGAAACTAGTTGATATTAGTCCCGAGGCCTTTACTTTAAGAAACTCATGTAAAGTATGGTTTCCTGTCAGAAAAGACACTTTTGGGGTATTATAAGGCTGAAACGTCTTTTTGTAGCAGAAAAGCTGTAAATGCATCTAAAAGTTA